>NC_053024.1:196092473-196369100 GCF_003073215.2 Triticum urartu | reverse complement strand
GAAGAAGACTTTGAGTATTTCTTCTTCTTCTTGTCGTCAGAATCATATTCCTTGCTCTTCTTCTTCCTTTTGTTCTCATTGTCCCACTGTGGACACTCAGAGATGAAGTGTCCAGTTTTCTTGCACTTGTGACATGTTTTCTTCTTGTAGTCATGAGCAGAAGCTTCATCATTCCTTGAGCTTGATCGTGAAGATTTTCTAAAGCCTTTCTTCTTGGTGAATTTTTGAAACTTCTTCACTAGCATTGCAAGTTCTCTTCCAATGTCTTCAGGATCATCAGAACTGCAGTCAGATTCTTCTTCAGATGAGGAGACAACTTTTGCCTTCAAGGCACGAGTTCGCCCATAGTTTGGACCGTAGATATCTCTTTTCTCAGTAAGCTGAAACTCATGTGTGTTGAGCCTCTCAAGTATGTCAGACGGATCGAGTGTCTTGAAATCAGGACGTTCTTGAATCATCAGGGCCAGAATGTCAAACGAACTATCAAGTGATCTCAGCAGCGTCTTGACGATTTCATGTTTGGTGATCTCAGTAGCGCCGAGGGCTTGAAGCTCATTTGTGATGTCAGTGAGCCGATCAAAGGTGTGCTGGACATTCTCATTGTCATTTCATTTGAAGCGGTTGAAGAGATTGCGAAGGACACTGATTCTTTGATCTCTCTGGGTTGATATGCCTTCATTAACTTTGGAGAGCCAATCCCAGACCAGTTTGGATGTCTTCAAGGCACTCACACGGCCATACTGTCCTTTGGTCAGATGACCACAGATGATATTCTTGGGAGTAGAGTCCAGTTGAACGAACTTCTTGACATCAGCAGCAGTGACACCTTCTCCAGCCTTGGGAACGCCGTTTTCGACGACATACCATAGGTCGACGTCAATGGCTTCAAGATGCATGCGCATCTTATTCTTCCAGTAGGGATATTCAGTTCCATCGAAGACGGGACAAGCAGTGGAGACTTTGATTATCCCTGCAGTCGACATAGCTAAAACTCCAGGTGGTTAAACCGAATCACACAGAACAAGGGAGCACCTTGCTCTGATACCAATTGAAAGTGCATTATATCGACTAGAGGGGGGGTGAATAGGCGATTTTTATGAAAGTCTTCAAAACGTGAGAGTTGTGAAGGCAAACAGTGAAGATCATGCCTATTACTATGCAGCGGAAGTTAGATTACACTAGGCCAGCCATGGTCATGTATTCAATAGAGTCAAAGCACAATGACAAACAGTTTCAGTGTAATAAGGATCAGGTAGGAAGAAGTTATGAAGCCGAACAAATCATACATTCATGTTGTGAAGACAAAAGATAAAGCAAGCATGCAATGGCTTCACAATGAATAACTGTAAGTGAAAGGAAGTGAAGATGAAACCAGTGACGCGTTGAAGACAATGATTTGTTGGACCAGTTCCAGTTGCTGTGACAACTGTACGTCTGGTTGGAGCGGCTAGGTATTTAAACCAAAGGACACACAGTCCCGGACACCCAGTCAAGGACACTTAGTCCAAGACACCCAGTCCTCACCGTTTTCTCCTTGAGCTAAGGTCACACAGACCTCGCCCAATCACTCAGGTAAGTCTTCAAGGTAGACTCCCAAACCTTCACAGACTTCGTTCACTGACAATCCACAATTTCTCTTGGATGCTCAGAACGCGACGCCTAACCGTCTGGAGGATGCACAGTCCTCAAGTGTAATAAGTCTTCAAATCACACAGACACGAAGACTTAAGTGATGCCCAATTTACTCCGGCTCTGGGTGGTTAGGGCTTTTCTCCTCACTGGGAATTTTTTCTTTCAAATGCTTCGAGGTGGGTTGCTCTCAAACGACAAAAGCCATGCACTGAAATCTGAGCAGCCAACCATTTATGGTTGTGGGGGGTGGACTATTTATAGCCACTTGGCAACCCGACCTGATCTGTCCGAAATGACCCTGGGTCACTAAGGAACTGACACGTGTACCAACGGTCGAATTTTGAACTCACACGGCAACTTTACTTGGGCTACAAGTAAAGCTGACTTGTCTGACTCTGGACAAGATTTTCTCTCAAAGTCTTCGCTCGAAGACATAGGATTTGAATTAGGCATCACTTCAGTCATTCTGACTGGTTCTCTTCGACCCCACTTAACAGTACGGTGGTTCCTATGACACAACATGAATGAAATAAAACTACGAAGGATCTAGGTCTTCGAGTTCCAAAAGCTTCATAGGGAGTCTTCTCATGTCATTGTCTTCAATATGAATATCTTCATAAACCACCATTGTCTTCAATGTCTTCGTACATTTTTAGGGGTCATCTCTGGTAGTAAAACCGAATCAATGAGGGACTTCTACCTGTGTTTTCCTGCAATTCTCACAAACACATTAGTCCCTCAACTAGGTTTGTCGTCAATACTCCAAAACCAACTAGGGGTGGCACTAGATGCACTTACAATTGGCAATCTAACACTATCATCCAAACACCTCTTTGGCTAGAGTTAGTTCAGGGTTAGTCATTGTTGAGTATCATTGTTATTTAGGAAATGTACGATAGCGTAGGATTTATTCTACCTTGACCTGTACTCCAAGATGACAGTGTACTCCTATAAATATATGCCCATGAGGCTCAAGCAATACAATCAACTATTCCACCAATCTCTCTCTCCCTTTTAACTGTCATGAGCTAAAAACTAACTCTAACCTCTATCTAAGTTAGAGTATCCAAACAGTGCCATTGTTAAATCAAATGGAAAGGCGTGTTCACTGCTCCCTCCTGTCCTTTGTACTCTGCATATAAGAATTTTCGGAAGTCAAACTTCATAAAGTTTGACCTTATTTATATGAAAAAATATCAACATCTAGCATGCTAAAGTTATACAATATGAAAATTTAAGTCATGACACATGTACTAATATTTATTTCATTCATTTTGTTCTATGAAGCACAAGTGAATAACTTTAGCATGCTAAACTTCATAAAATTTAAGTCATGACACATTGACGCGGGTTATGTCACATTTTGTTCTATAAAGTTGGTCAAACTTTAAGAGGCCCGACTTTAGACAAATCTTATATGCGAACTAAAAAGATTTGGAGGGAGTACAACATGCTTAACAGCTATTGTTTAATTTGGTATTGATGAAATTGAACTACACAGTTCATTCTAGCACATATAGAACATCACACTGTTAATAGCTGAAATAAACAAGGCATACTACGAACAACCAAAGATGGCAATTGAAACTGGACATATGCTAACTACAAACAACTGAACATCCATCAACCAAAGAAATAAACAAGGCATAATGCAAACAACCTAATATAGAAATAAATATTGGATAGGTTCTCACTACAAAAGGGGTTCGAGAAAACAAATCATGGGTTTCCTCACTTGTCACAGATTGGCTCCTCCTCATGGTCGCCATCGATGAGGCCTGACTTGCTAGCTGAGGATCCCAGGCCAGCATCGCAGAACATGTCCTTCAGAAATGATAAAAGGAGCTCCATGGCAATGAAGGATGGCAAATTGTTCATAATGAGCCGTGGGAGATCAGCGGCAGGGCCATCGATTAGATCGACAGCTGTCGAACCCAAAGGGTTGGGGGTGGGCAACTTAACATGTGACATAACCCGCGTCAAGCCATCGGTGTCGATGACCTTGATGTCGTAGCCGGCGGCTGTGACATGCCAGAATACTCTAGCCCACTGATCGAAAGGCTCAATCCAGGTCCAGTCATCGTCGCAAGCTTCCTCGGCGGCCACCTCGCCGACGTCGGTTGAAGAGGCCGCGGTAAATCTCTTTTGGGCCATTCGCTCGTCGAGCTCCCCAGGAAGCGTAGCCGGGCTTAGGCTGCGACACTCTGGAGTGGGGGAGGGGGTGGGGATGGGGATCTCTGGGAAAGGGGCGTTTCGCAGGCATCATCTCCATATCGGTGGGTAAACTGCACGGGAAACCGACAGAGGTTGACGATGCAGGCGGGGCGGCGGCGGTGGCGACCTAGCTAGGTTTGGAGTGAGGAAGGGGCGATGTTTATGTCTGTGAGTGGGGGATTTGGGGTGAGCGAAGGATTTGTGGTGTGTGTGTGTGTGTGGAGGGGTCCAAGGTGGTGTTTGAGCAAATGCCGCGGGTACTGAAAATTTTACTAGGCCAGAGTAAAATGGTGGCGCTACCAAAAATTTGGATCAAGGGATTGAAGCAGAGTGGGGCGGGAGTAAAATTCCGGGGCTACTGAAAATTTGGATCTACTGATTGAAGCACAGTGGGAGTAACAGACATTGCACACGGCCCAGACATACTAATCGTGTGCTATCAAACAAAAAAACTATCTACGCGGACACAGGTAGATATTTTTGAAGGAAATATGCCCTAGAGGCAATAATAAAGTTACTATTTATTTCCTTATTTCATGATAAATGTTTATTATTCATGCTAGAATTGTATTAACCGGAAACATAATACATGTGTGAATACATAGACAAACACAGTGTCACTAGTATGCCTCTACTTGACTAGCTCGTTGACCAAAGATGGTTAAGTTTCCTAACCATAGGCATGAGTTGTTATTTGATCAATGGGATCACATCATTAGGAGAATGATGTGATTGACTTGACCCATTCCATTAGCTTTGCACTTGATTGTTTTTGTTTACCGCTATTGCTTTCTTCACGACTTATACATGTTCTTATGACTATGAGATTATGCAACTCCCGAATATCGGAGGAACACTTTGTGTGCTACCAAATGTCACAACGTAACTGGGTGATTATAAAGGTGCTCTACAGGTGTCTCCAATGGTACTTGTTGAGTTGGCATAGATCAAGATTAGGATTTGTCACTCTGATTGTTGGAGAGGTATCTCTGGGCCCTCTCGGTAATGCACATCACTATAAGCCTTGCAAGCAATGCAGCTAATGAGTTAGTTGCGGGATAGTGCATTACGAAAAGAGTAAATAGACTTGCCGGTAACGAGATTGAACTAGGTATTGGGATACCGACAATCGAATCTCGGGCAAGTAACATACCAATGACAGAGAGAACAACGTATAGTGTTATGCGGTTTGACTGGTAAAGATCTTCGTAGAATATGTAGGAACCAATATGAGCATCCAGGTTCCGCTATTGGTTATTGACCGGAGACATGTCTCTGTCATGTCTACATAGTTCTCGAACCCGTAGGGTATTCACGCTTAAAGTTCTGTGACGATCGGTTTTATGATTTTATATGTTTTGATGTACCGAAGGTAGTTCGGAGTCCCGGATATGATCACGAATATGACGAGGAGTCTCAAAATGGTCGAGACATAAAGATTGATATATTGGAAGCCTACATTTGGAGATCGGAAGAGTTTCGGGTAAAATCGGGATTTTACCGGAGTACCGGAGGGGTTACTAGAATCCCGCGGGGGCTAATGGGCCTTGTTGGGCCATAAGGGAAAGAGAGAGGGGCCGGCCTAGGGCAGGCAGCGCGCTCCCTCCCTCTGGTCCGAATTGGACTATGAGATGCGGGGGGTGAGGGAGTCCTGGAATAGGGGGTCCTCGGATAGCCGGACTATATACTTTGGCCAGACTGTTGGACTATGAAGATACAAGATTGAAGATTTTGTCCCGTGTCCAGGTAGGACTCTCCTTTGCGTGGAAGGCAAGCTTGGCAATTCGGATATGTAGATATCCTTCCTTGTAACCGACTCTGTGTAACCCTAGTCCCATCCGGTGTCTATATAAACCGGAGGGTTTAGTCCGTAGGACAAGAACAATCATAATCGTAGGCTAGCTTCTAGGGTTTAGCCTCTACGATCTCGTGGTAGATCAACTCTTGTAGTACTCATATCATCAAGATCAATCAAGCAGGAAGTAGGGTATTACCTCCACCGAGAGGGCCCGAACCTGGGTAAACATTGTGTCCCCTGCCTCCTGTTACCATCTGCCTTAGACGCACAGTTCGGGACCCCCTACCCGAGATCCGCCGGTTTTGACACCGACATTGGTGCTTTCATTGAGAGTTCCACTGTGTCGTCACCATAAGGTATGATGGCTCCTTCGATCATCGGCAATGATGCGATCCAGGGTGAGGTTTTTCTCCCCGGACAGATCTTCATATTCAGGGGCTTCGTACTGCGGGCCAACTCGCTTGGCCATCTGGAGCAGATCGAGAGCTACGCCCCTGGCCATCAGGTCAGGCTTGGAAGCTTAAACTATGCTTCTGACATCCGTGGAGACTTGATCTTCGACGGATTCGAGCCCATGTCCGGTGCGCTGCACAGTCACGACAAGCATGACTTAGCTCTGCCGCCGGACGGTGTTCGGGAGATCACACCTGTGGCAACTCCGGCCCTCAATTCGGAGCAGATCGTGCCGTCCGAGGACGAGTGGATGGACCTCGCCATGGAGGCCGCACACCCAGCGCGATAGAGCCGAATACTGACTTCACCTCCTATGGACCCTTCGATTCGTCCCTGGCCACAGGCTCCGAACCGCCTGCGTCCATGCCTATCGGATCTGATTGGGCACCGATTATGGAGTTTACCTCCGTGGATATCTTTCAGCACTCGCCCTTGGGCGACGTGCTTAATTCATTGAGGTCTCTCTCCTTGTCAGGAGACCCTTGGCCGAACTATGTCCGGCTTGAGTGGGAAGCGGACGACGAAGAAATTTATTCCCCATCCACTACACACTTAATAGCCACTATCGACGACTTAACCGACATGCTTGATTTCGGCTCCGAAGACATCGACGGTATGGACGACGATGCAGGAGAAGAACAGGAACCACCGCCCACAGGGCGCTGGACAACCACCTCATCATATGATATATACATGGTGGACACCCCCAAAGAATGCGATGGCAATAAGGCAGCGGAGGGTAATCCCCTCGAGAAGCAATCTAAGCACCGACGTCATCGGCTCTGCTCTAAGCCCCGCCATAGCAAAAGCAACGATACCGGCACAAGAGACAATAATGCTGCGGATAGTGCCGAAGACGAAGACAATCCCCTCCAGCCAGGCTTCGAGCGGGACGATGGGCAAGCTAGCCCTAAGGAATAGGCGGCAGACGGAGAATCAGAGGATGGCAATTACATGCCCCTCTCCAATGACGAGGTGAGCCTCGGCGACGAAGAATTTATCGTGCCTGAGGATCTCGTCGAGTAGGAGCGCTTCAAGCGCCGGCTTATAGCAACAACAAAATGCCTGAAGAAAAAGCAACATCAGCTTCAAGCTGATCAAGATCTGCTAGCAGATAGATGGACCGAGGTGCTGGCAGCCGAGGAATACGAACTCGAGCACCCAACCAGAAGTTACCCAAAGCGCAGGTTGCTACCCCAACTCGAGGAGGAAGCATTAAAGCCTCCACTTCCAGCGTATGATGCAGCTGACCGGTCACCTCGTGGCCGAGACCAAGTGGCGTATCAGCCCGAAGTCCAGCCCGCACCCTGTCGCTAGTCAAACAAAAACACAAAGGCCTGGGGCAACACGCAGGACCTGCGAGACGTATTGGAAAACAAAGCAGGACATACAAGATCGATCTACGGACCACGGGGGCGCGCCCCAACGCATGACGACGACCGTCACACCGGATATACTAAAAGCAAATCCGGCTGGGCCGAATATAGCAGACAAGACTCGTATGAACTGCGTCGTGATATAGCCCGGCACAGAGGCGCCGTACACCCCCTATGCTTCACTGATGGAGTAATGGATCACGAATTCCCAGAAGGTTTTAAACCCATGAATATTGAATCATATGATGGCACAATAGACCCCGCAGTACGGATCGAAGATTTCCTCCTTCACATCCACATGGCCCACGGTGATGATCTACATGCCATCAAGTACCTCCCATTAAAACTCAAAGGGCCTGCTTGGCATTGGCTCAATAGCCTGCCGCAAACTCCATTGGCAGTTGGGAGAATCTGGAAGATGCATTCCTTGACAACTTCTAGGGCACTTATGTGCGACCACCGGATGCCGATGACTTGAGTCACATAACCCAACAGCCAGGGGAATCAGCCAGGAAATTCTGGACTCGGTTCCTAACTAAAAAGAACCAAATTGTCGACTGTCCGGATGCCGAGGCCTTAGCGGCATTTAAGCATAATATCCGCGACGAGTGGCTCGCCCGACACCTCGGCCAAGAAAAGCCGAAATCCATGGCAGCCCTCATGACACTCATGACCCGCTTTTGTGCGAGCGAGGATAGCTGGTTGGCTCGCAGCAACAACACATCAAGAAGCCCTGTCAATTCAGACGCCAAAGATAGCAATGATAGACCACGTCGCAACATACACAACCGCCGCAACAACAGCGACAACGCCGAAGACACGACAGTTAATGCCGGATTCAGCGGCCCTAAATCCAGTCAGCGGAAAAATCCGTTCAAAAGAAGCAATCCGGGACCGTCCAGCCTAGACCACATACTCGATCATTCGTGTCAAATTCATGGCACCCCCGATAAACCAGCCAACCACACCAACAGAGAATGCTGGGTGTTCAAACAGGCCGGCACGTTGAATGCCGAAAACAAGGAAAAGGGGCTGCATAGCAACGACGAGGAGGAGCCCCGGCCGCCGAACACCGAAGGACAGAAGAAATTTCCTCACCAAGTGAAAACGGTAAACATGATATACGCAACCCATATTCCCAAGCGGGAACAGAAGCGTGCACTGAGGGACGTCTATGCGATGGAGCCAGTCGCCCCAAAGTTCAACCCATGGTCTTCTTGTTCGATCACCTTTGATCACAGGGACCACCCCACCAGTATCCGTCATGGCGGTTCTGCCGCATTGGTCCTTGACCCCATCATTGACGGATTTCACCTCACTCGAGTCCTTATGGATGGTGGCAGAAGCATGAACCTTCTCTATCAGGATACAGTGCGCAAAATGGGTATAGACCCCTCAAGGATCAAACCCACCAAAACCACCTTTAAAGGTGTCATCCCAGGGGTAGAGGCCTGTTGTACGGGCTCAATCACACTGGAAGTGGTCTTTGGATCTCCGGACAACTTCCGAAGCGAGAAGTTAATCTTCGATAACGTCCCCTTCCGCAGTGGCTATCACGCACTGCTCGGACGAACCACATTTGCCAGATTCAATGCGGTACCGCATTATGCATACCTCAAGCTCAAAATGCCAGGACCTCGCGGGGTTATAACAGTCAATGGAAACATAGAGCCCTCGCTCTGCACGAAGGAGCACACCGCGGCCCTCGCAGCAGAAGCACAAGGCAGCCTTATGAGGCAAACCGCCAATTCGGGGAAAAAGACCCCAGACACCTTCAAGCGAGTCCAGAGTACCCTTCAAGAGGATCGCCAGGCACGTTTAGAGCTCGCCTAGCAATTCGGCCTCCGTCCTAGTCCCATTGAAGCGGCGAAATTTGCGCCGCGCGTACATAATTACGCACTCAAGATACCATGGGTATAGGCGGAGGCACGGCCATGGCACGACCCACAATGCGGCTCAACCGCTTCAGGACCCGTATACCTTTAACATTTTCTTCCTTGCAGGCCCCTATTCTCTGAAGGCCCTCTCCGATCGTCTGATTATCGGACCCGTCACGGGAAGGAAACACCAAGGAAGCAAGAAGCTTTGACGTACAAGGGAATCCTCAGGTGGTCTCTGATAACGATCACTATACCTGTTTTACATACCCACACGCAGCTTGCCCTTAGATAGGACATGTCAAATAGTCCTATTTTTGCTTATTGCACTACTTGTATACATACGCTTTGACGTATCATTTAAATAACAATGTACAACGTTAGCTTATTATTGCATTTCTTCATCTTTTTTCCTTGTCTGCTTATTTACGACAAATTGCACCCGTACATTCTGGTACATCCAGTGCGCCAGGGGCTTCAGTGTACCCCATAACATGGCAAGAAAAGTCCGAACACTTTCGACAGTGCGGCAACCCGAACTTATAGCAATATATGCATCAGCTCTGAATCATGTATTGGGTCAATAGTTGGGTTTGCCAGGCTCCCATGTTTTGGTACCTTACGTTCCGCTATATCGGCTAAGGTAGCACTGGGAGAACTACTGCGATTGTGTCCCGGTTCTTCCGGACGAGCACCTCAGTAGAGAAAGCCGAAAACTAACTGTCATGATGCGGCGAGAGCTGGTCGCTGTTCGAGAGGTCTCAAATCCTTAAAGATTTTTTCCGCTTCGGTCGAGGAGTCGGCCTTGTCCGATTTAGGCGTACATAGCGCCCCAAGCTCGGCCTTCCGAATACTAGGGGCTTCGCCAAAATTTAAAATTGTAGACTTCTATGGCTAAGTGAGAGTGATAAAGCTTTATTGTCCGATTGTCTGGTTCGTTGTGCTGAGCACCTCCTTCGAAGGACCCAAAACTGGGATAAAGAGTGATCAGGTTTATCCCGAACACCTCAGTACTAGTTACATGGGGGCAGAAGCCGACGACTGGCCAACTCTCAAATTTTATAAACGGCCGCACAGAAGGTAAAATTTTAAATTAACAAGCGTTACTTAGCGCACATGAACTCGTTTCACATTGCAGGATCACATGAGTACATTCATTCAAATATTACATCCTTAGCACATTCCTCTGCCACAAGGTGAGCACCCTTCAGGACACTGTCATAATACTTTTCGGGGTGGCGATGCTGCTTGCCCTCTGGCGGCCCCTCCTTCACCAACTTTTCGGCGTCCATCTTTGCCTAGTGCACTTTCGCCCGGGCAAAAGCCCTACGCGCACCCTCAATGCAGACAGACCACTTTATGACTTCAAACCGGGGGCAGGCGTTCACAAGCCGCCTTACGAGGCCAAAATAGCTGCCAGGCAAGGGCTCACCAGGCCACATCCGGACTATGAGGCCCTTCATGGCCAGTTCGGCCGCCTTGTGAAGCTCGACCAGTTGCTTCAACTGGTCACTCAAGGGCATCAGATGTTCGGTCCCAGTATACTGAGACCAGAACAACTTCTCCGTCGAGCTCCCTTCCTCGGCCCGGTAGAACTCCGCGGCATCCGACACACTGCTGGGTAGATCTGCGAATGCTCCTGGAGAGCTCCGAATTCGGATAAGTAAACAGAAAGTTTCCTTCACATGCTTGCTTTGCATAATGAATGCCTTACCCACCGCTATCTTCCTGATCGCCTCAATTTCCTGGAGGGCCTTTTGGGCTTCGGCCTTGGCATGTTGTGCGTTCTCGAGGGCCTTCGCAAGCTCGGACACTTGTGTCTTAGAGTCACGTTCCAAGGACTCGTACTTCTTGACGAAATCCTGGAGCTCCTGCTGAACCTCGCCAACTCGGGCCTCTTGCTTCTCGCGCTCGACGCGCTCCTTGGCCGCTTTGCTTTCGGCCTCGGACAGTGCCTTCTATAGGGCCGCCACTTCAGTCATGGCCCCTAGCAAAATTCATGATGATCTTGTGATCTGACAGCTAGTTTCCTTTTTCTTTATCAATAAATAGACAAGGTATTTCTTACCTTTGTTCTCCTCGATCCGCCTCTTGGTAAGACCGAGCTCTTCCTCAGACTGCTCAAGGTCCCGCTTCAGTGCGGAGACCTCCGCCGTGTGAGCGGCACCGGCCAGTAGTGAAGCCTGCTTATTCACATAGACATATTCTCATTAGAATCCTGTGATTATTATTTGATCCTCTGTTCGGCCTTTCTTTGCGAACACCAAACAGAGCATCATGGGCTACTATCTATGCTGTAACATTTTCTCATAATTTGATTACTTACCTCAAAGCCTGTTAGGAGGCTGGCCCAGGCTTCAGTCAGTCCGCTTTTGGCGGACCGAACCTTCTTGACCACCGGACTCATGATAGTGCGGTGCTCTTCGTCAATGGAAGCGCCGCGAAGCGCTTCCAGCAAATTGTCCGATGCCTCTGGATGGACAAAGGCCATCGGCACAGACGGCTTGCCCCCCTTGGCGAGGGGTCGCCTGATAGAATCCGGAACCACTGGAGGTTCCGGTGCAGTATTCGGCTGGGGGCTAGACTTGCTGCCCCTGACATCAGAGCCCATGGGAGTCTTGCCCTTCGTGCGCCCAGCATCCGGAATAACGCCTTGGGGCGCCTCCAGAACTGTCTCCCCTTGGTTCAGTACCCTTTGAGACAACACCTCGACGTCGTCCGTAGGGCGGGGGGTGGAGGCGGTCGGGAGTGAATCGCTATTCATCTCCGACAGGCCCAAAGACTCATCCGAAGAGGATACGTCGATATGGGCTTTGGATGGTGTCGGTGTCAAAACCGGCGGATCTCGGGTAGGGGGTCCCGAACTGTGCGTCTAAGGCGGATGGTAACAGGAGGCAGGGGACACGATGTTTACCCAGGTTCGGGCCCTCTTGATGGAGGTAATACCCTACGTCCTGCTTGATTGTTCTTGACAATATGAGTAATACAAGAGTTGATCTACCACGAGATCAGAGAGGCTAAACCCTAGAAGCTAGCCTATGGTATGATTGTTGTTCCTGGTCCTATGGACTAAACCCTCCGATTTATATAGACACCGGAGGGGGCTAGGGTTACACAGAGTCGGTTACAAGGAAGGAGATCTACATATCCGTATTGCTAAGCTTGCCTTCCATGCCAAGGAGAGTCCCATCCGGACACGGGACGAAGTCTTCAATCTTGTATCTTCATAGTCCAACAGTCCGGCCAAAGGATATAGTCCGGCTGTCCGGATACCCCCTAATCCAGGACTCCCTCAGTAGCCCCTGAACCAGGCTTCAATGACAATGAGTTCGGCGCGCAGATTGTCTTCGGCATTGCAAGGCGGGTTCCTCCTCCGAATACTTCATAGAAGATTTTGAACACGAGGATCGTGTCCGGCTCTGCAAAATGAGTTCCACATACCACCGTAGGGAGAATAATATTTCCACAAATCTAATCTGCTGACGTACCCCGTAGTGTGACATCACACCACAGCCAGGTCTTTATTTGAATCGTTTTTCATAACCCATCTAAGCGTGTTTCACGAGGCGGTTTCCTTGGCATGTCTTGTCGAAGCAGAGATCGTGTCCCCTTTATCACGGGATTCTCGTCAATACGGACGTGGGTAACCCAACCGTGCCTATGAGTAAGACTCCTAGATCTTAGGCATGTCCCAAACGGCCACGAGGAGGACGCTTGATATTCACCCTCTTTATAAAGGGGACAAGGCTTTTTCCTCTCGATCTTAATCGAATCCGCCTCCCGCCTCGAGTTCCAACACCCAAAGCTCAGGTTTAGGCACTTCAGACCTTCAACTATGTCCGGATGCAACCTTCAAGGTCGGTGGATGCCTTCCTCCGTCACGGAGGAGGACATCAAAAAGTTGAGAGAGGCCAGATATCTGACCGCCGAAATTTCGCATCGGCTGCCTCCCCGAGGCCAAGTCGTCTCTACTCCCGAACCCAAGGAGAGCGTCGTGTTCGTCTCCCACTTCCTCCGAGGACTAGGCCTCGCTCTGGATCCCTTTGTTAGGGGTCTTATGTTCTATTATGGACTAGATTTTCATGATCTGGCCCCGGATTCCCTTCTTCACATTTCGTCATTTATTGTCGTATGTGAGGCCTTCCTCCGCATTACCCCTCACTTCGGCCTGTGGCTCAAGACCTTAGATGTGAAGCCGAAGATGATCGAGGGGCAGTATGCAGCGTGCGGAGGCGCTTCAATAAGCAAAATCGCTAACGCTCCATGGCCTGAGGGTAGCTTCCCAGAGGTGTCCGGATTGTGGCAGCGGGAGTGGTTCTACATCACAACTCCCTGAAGTGCCAAGTGGGTAGCTGCCCCCACCTTTCGCTCAGGCCCCCCACCACAACTGATGTCATGGATCAGCAGGGGGCTGAGCCGGGGTCCAGGCAAGGACGTGCCAATACTGCAAAGCCATATCCGGGATCTCTTTAAGAGAGATTTTGAGTCTGGTTATGGTAGTGCAAGTTATGCTAGTTCGTCAAGTCCAGCCTTGCAAACGCCGCCCCCTCCGCATGTGGGAGTTCAACCCGGAGGGACCATGAGCTATCCAACACTTCCTCGGCATGATGCCCGAGGAGATGTACAAATTGTTCTTCGGACCACAAATAATGTGTCCGGACATCACTGAGGATGCAGGTCCGAGCTGCAATCGCCCGGATACCCAAGTAAGTAGCCCCGCATCCGAACACACTATCCATTTATTTATCGCAACGTCGCCCTAAAAAAGCCGCTCTTTGACCAGGATTGGATAGCGAAGGGAAAGTTGATCAGTTGTCCGGCCCCCCTCCCTGAGACCTCACCAAATCCCGTGCTAACCAGGATGCTGGAGATCGCGCCTTATCAAGCGCCCTTAGGAGAAGATAAAGGGAGGAACAAGGAGGCAAGCGCCTCCGCAAAGGAGGTTAGCCGGGGAGGAGGGACCGAAACTTCCTCTCCCCAGGGAAGGAAGAGGACCGCCTCCGAGGACCCAGAGACAATGGTCTCCAAACAGGGGAAGAAATCTTCGCCGGAGGGTCCTGGCCCGGGGGCTACCCCGGCCGCACTATGCCCTCAAGGGGATCAGCCCTCCACCGAGCTGTAAGTAAAGGGGTACTTAATAATGAAAATACCTCGCTTTACTTCTGAGGAAAATAACCGAAGCATTTATCTTGCAGTTCGGATCTTAGCCCTTCTCAGCAGAGCTCGTCTTCAGGGGATCTTCTTCCACAGATGATGGAGAGTGAAACGCCTCCCCCTGCCATACCGCCTCATGAGGCGGGCGACCCCAAGGTGTCGTCGTGGAGGGTTTCTCCTGGTCCGGAAAGGTCAGAAGGCAATCCTATGGCCACCCAAAGTCCTCAGTATCCGGCTCTTGAAGAGAGCAATCGAAAGAGTCCGGCACCGTCTGGTGTGCGGTCGGACATACTGAGGGATCTGCTAGAGTGAGCGGCTATCTCAGAAGAGCACCGCACGTTGATGGGTACGGTGATTGAAAGGATTTCGTCCGCCGAAAGCGGGTTGCATGAAGCCTTTATGAGTCTACTGACGGGTTTTGAGGTATGCGAAATGATGTACATTTTTGACAGTACCGCACATTTTTAGATGTGCCCTGTGTAGATAGTAGCCCCTGAGACTCCGGGTGCTGTCGAAGACAATGGCGCACAGAGGATCATAGTCCCAAGAATAATCATGCCGCCTTAATATGCAGGTGGCGGAGGGTCCGGTGGCCAGCCGGACTGATGAGCTTGCCGAGCTAAAGCAGCAGTTTGACGTGGCAGATGCCGACATCGTACTTGTCAACAAGGGGCTTGACGAGGCACATGGTATGTGATTCCTCCGGCAACACATGGAAGAGGAGCATGATGCCAGTATCTATAACATGTGTGTGAATGCAGATGGAGCTGCGGCCGTGGAGAACCTTCGGGCGGAACATGCCCGAGCCAAAGAACAAGCCAGGAAAAGCGATGCGGCTGCCCTAAAGGCAGTTAAGGAGCTGAAAGCCGAACAGGCTGCTCACTACCAAAGCAAGCAGGAGATAGACAGGATGGCTGTGGAATTGAAGAATGCCGCTGACCGTTACGAGCTTCTTGAAAAGGAAGATCGAGCGAAGAGGACAGACCTGGAGAAGGCCACGATGGCGACCAAAGACACCCGCTCTGCAATGAGAGCGATGAAGGAGGAGCTGCGTCAAGCCGAGGATATCGTGGCTGGGAAGCCCTTTATGCTGCGGATGAAGGTCGGAGATCCTAGGTACGCCCCTTTGGACCGGCTGTGGAGTTCTGCAGACGCATATCTGGACTTAGCGGCGAGTGCTGCCGATGCGGCCGAATACTTCCAAGATCAAAAAGATCGCGAAGGGGAAAAGCTGTTCTGGTCACAATTTAACGTTCCAGAGCGTCCGCTTCCATTGACTAATCGGTTGGTCGAATGGGCCAAGCTGAATAGGTTGTCTGGACTCGCCATGAGGTCTATTGTGGATCATCTGTGGCCGAAAAGGCCAAAGCCGAATAGTTATTTTAGTTTGGTGCAGCAGTTCCTTGGTGCAGTGCCGCACATCAATGCGATGAAGAGGTCAGCGTGCGTAGAGGGTGCGCGGATGGCCCTTGCCCGTGTGAAGACATACTGGGCGGAGATGGAGGCCACCGCCATGGCAGCCCAAGATTCGGACGAGAGCCGAGTACCAGCCGAGCACTACTTTTGAGAAGTTCTTGAGGGCGCTCGTTCAATAGAAGCGCAGTGCTCGAAGAATATTATGTTCTAATGACATGTATTCCCATTGAAAAACAATGTTTTACTGAATTGTAAAGGCTATTTTATACTTGTGCCTGAAAGAATTATAATACCTCCTGTGCGGCCGTTTATGTATATATGTATATAACCTGAAAGATGGCAGTCGTCGGCTTCAGCCCCCACGCATATAATGCGGGGGTGCTCGCAGAAGACGCATGTTCACACTTGATCCAATGTCTTGGTCCATTAAGGAGGTGATAGCGCAACGAACTAGGCAATCGGACTATAATGCTTTAACACTTTCACTTAGCCAGAGGAGTTTGACACTTGGGCTACTATATAGCCCCTGGTGGCTCCACGCTCATCCGAATTCGGGGCGCGTACATGCCTGGCCGGGAAACGGCCCTTCGTTAAGGCGGAGGAATCCCGAAGATTCCGCTAGGTCATTGAGTGGTTGACCAGTCTCACGCTATATCATGACAGTCAGTTTTCGGCTTTCTCTACTGAGGTGCTCATCCGGATGAACCAGGGCACAATCGTAGTAGTTCTCCTGGTGCCGCCTTAGCCGATAGAGCGGAATGTAAGGCAGCAAAACACAGGATCTGGGCAAACCCAACATTTGAGCAAAGACATGATTCGGAGCAGATGCATATAAGGCCAAACTCGCGACGCCGAACACTCCCTAAGGTATTCGGTCCTTATGATGTAAACCGGGCTAAACAGTGCCCTTTGTAATAAGCCCCTGGTGTCCAGGTACATGCAATATTCTGGCGTGGCCACATGCCAATACGTCAGCATCCTTCTCAATTGTAGTGAGAATCCGGGGGATGTGTGTCAACAAGAGACAGTAAAAAAGGTTTACGCAGGGTCTTAATCTAAAAAGAATCCTTGGAATGGGCCCCTGCTGCACGACTGCGCCCGTGTCTCCATTGTGCCATATCCTGGATGGGTGTAGCACGATGGTCATCTGTAAAAGAGAGGAACTTAGCTGAAAAGTTGTCGTGCAAAAGGTAGGTTATACTAAATAAACCATGTACAGTTCAAGATGAGTAAAGTTGAGCCTAATTTTCACTTGTTTACACGCGTTGAGCCCCTTGTATTGTTATAGGGGTATAGATCAAACCTGTATCAATTATATATAGCTACACCGGACTCGTCTAACCGCGTCCGTGGTCTTAACGGCCTGTCAGATGCTCTAGTTGGTGAGGCCGTTTAGTGTGCGGCTGGCAAGGCAGGCAGCCGCACGGTCTTCCGCGCGTAAGGAGCACTCAATATTTCCATTTACTGTAATGATGCCACGTGGACCGGGCATCTTAAGCATGAGGGAAGCGTAATGCGGTATTGCGTTAAAGCGAGCGAAAGCTTCGCGTCCGAGGAGTGCTTGATAGCCACTCTAGAACGGAGCGATGTGGAAGGTTTACTTTTCGCTGCGGAAGTTATCGGGAAAGCCGAATATAACCTCTAGTAGCAGGGAGCCCGTGCAATGGGCTTCTGGGCCTGGTTTTACTCCTTTAAAGGTAGTATTGCTATGGCTGATTTTTGTTGGGTCTATCCCCATTTTGCGGACTGTGTCCTGATATATCAGGTTTAAACTACTGCCGCCATCCATCAGGACTCGTGTGAAGTGGTATCCGTCAATTATCGGGTCTAACACCAAGGCAGCCCATCCTGCATGCCGGATACTTGCCGAGTAATCCCGATGGTCAAAGGTGATCGGTTGGGACGACCAGTGGCAGAACTCCTCGGTGATAGGCCCTGGGGCATGTGTCTTTAGGAGTGCCGCTTTGTTTCTCCCCTTCATCACATGTAACACGTTTACTGTTTTGACTTCTGGTGGGAATTTCTTCTGTTCCCCAGTGCTTTGCTTGCGAGGCTCGTCCTCGTCTTCGCTTGGTGTATCCTGCCCCTTGTGTTCGGCATTGAGCTTGCCGAACTGCTTGAAGACCCAACATTCTCCATGGGTATGACTTGCAGGTTTATCGGGGGTGCCGTGGATCTAACATATTTTTTCCAGAATCTTGTTTAGGCTGGGCAGTTCGTCTCTGTTGCCTTTGGAGGGCAGGTTTTGCTGACCTGGCCGAGAGCTTCTGAATCCGGCGTTTACCGCCGTGCTCTTCGGGTTGTCTTCTTTATTCCGGCGATTGTTTTTGCTGCGTCGTGGCTTCCCGTTTCCGTCCCTGACTTCGAATGTAATTGGGTCGCCGGTGCTACATCGGGCTAGCCAGTTGTCTTCGCCCGCACAAAAGCGGGTCATGAGGCTTGTTAATGCTACCATTGTTCTCGGCTTTTCTTGGCCGAGGTGTCTGGCAAGCCATTCGTCTCGAATGCTATGCTTGAAAGCTGCTAAGGCTTCAGCGTCCGGACAGTCGACTATTTGGTTCTTTTTAGTGAGAAACATGTTCCAAAGCTTTCGGGCTAACTCTCCGGGCTGTTGAGTTATGTGACTTAAATCGTCTGCATCCGGTGGTCAGACATAGGTCCCTTGAAAATTTTCCTGAAAAGCGTCCTCGAGCTCTTCCCAGCTTCCAATGGAGTTTTCGGGGAGGCTTTTAAGCTAGTGCCGAGCTGGTCCTTTGAACTTGAGGGGTAAGTACTTGATGGCATGGAGATCGTCTCCTCGAGCCATGTGGATATGGAGGATGTAGTCCTCAATCCAGACCCCAGGGTCTATCGTTCCGTCGTACGCCTCTATGTTTACGGGTTTGAATCCCTCTGGAAATCCATGGTCCAGCACCTCATCGGTGAAACATAGGGGGTGTGCGGCACACCTATATTTGGGTGTACCGTGGTGTTCGGATTTTTGTTGTGTTGCATTGCTTGCTGGAGCGCGCTTGCTTGGCCCGTAGATGGATCTGGTTGCGCCATCCTTTTGATGCGCGTCCTCACGTGGATCGCTTACTGGCTTGTGTGCGGCGTCGTTTGCCGCTCTATGTTGGCCACGAGGTCGTCTATCCGACCGGATGGCTGTTTTGTTTTTTGATTGCGGGGGCTCTAAGGCCTCATCATCGAATTCAGGTAGCAGCTTTCGCTTCGGGTAGCTCTTTGTGTGGCGACTGCCGCCGTACTTTGCCGCGGTGTTGAGTACTTTACTCCATCTAATTCTGAGTATGTCTTGTGCAGCCCTGAGCCTTTGCTTCTGCTTTTTCAGACTCCTCGTAGTGGCAACAAGCCTTTGATGGGGATTCTGTTGCTCTGGGTGCCTGTCCGGTGTGATGTCATCCGGACTGCTACCTTCGCCAAAGACGGGTTGTTCGGTTTGATTCTCTGTGTTGCCGTGGTCGAACGGTGGTTCAATGCCGTGTTCATCGTCCGCTGGCTCATCCTGCTCTGTCGCTGGGTCTATATGATTGCTGTTTCTACCGAGGCGGGATTTGGAGCAGCGCTTACGCCGCCGCTTTGACTGCTTCTTGAGGGATCGATCCTTCGTTGCGTCCTTCCGTTCCTCGTCGTCGTTTTCTTTGGGTGTGTCCACCATGTATACATCATATGATGAAGTGGGCGTCCAGTGCCCTGTGGGCAGTGGCTCCTGTTTGTCTCCTGCATCGTGTCCATACCGTCGATGTCTTCGGAGTCAAGTCGAGCATGTTGGTCAAATCGTCGATAGTGGCTACTAAGTGGGTGGTGGGTGGGCGGCGAATTTCTTCGTCATCCGCATCCCAATCCCGCCGGACATAGTTTGACCAGGACTCTCCTGACAAGGAGAGAGACCTTAATGAATTCAGTATGTCGCCGAAGGGCAAGTGCTGAAAGATATCCGCGGAGGTGAACTCCATGATCGGCGCCCAGTCGGATTCGATAGGCACGGGTGCAGGCGGTTCGGAGTCCGTGGCCGGGGAAGAGTCCGGCAGTTCGGCGTCACGGCTCCCGTGAAGGGTAAGGTCGGTATTTGGCTCGATTGCCGCTAAAGATGCGGCCTCTGTGACGTGGTCTATCCAGCTGTCCTCGGATGACGCAATGGGCTCCGAATTGAGGGTCGGAATGGTCGCCGCTGCGATCTCCCGAACACTGTCCGATGGTAGGGCTAAATCATGCTCATCGTGACCGTGCGGCGCACTCGGCAAGGTCTCGAATCTGCCGAAGATCAAGTCTCCGTGGATGTCGGCCGTGTGGTTTATGCTTCCAAACCTGACCTAGTGGCCAGGGGCGTAACTCTCAATCTACTCCAGATGGCCAAGCGAGTTGGCCCGCAGTGCGGAGCCGCCAAATACAAAGATCTGTCCGGGAAGGAAAGTCTCACCCTGGACTACATCGCTATTGATGATTGAAGGGGCCATCCAGCCTAACGATGACGACACAGAGGAACTCTCAATGAAAGCACCAATGTCGGTGTCAAAACCGGCGGATCTCGGCTAGGGGGTCCCGAACTGTGCGTCTAAGGCGGATGGTAACAGGAGGCAGGGGACACGATGTTTACCCAGGATCGGGCCCTCTTGATGGAGGTAATACCCTACGTCCTGCTTGATTGCTCTTGATAATATGAGTAATACAAGAGTTGATTTACCATGAGATCAGAGAGGCTAAACCCTAGTAGCTAGCCTATGGTATGATTGTTGTTCCTGGTCCTACGGACTAAACCCTCCGGTTTATATAGACACCGGAGGGGGCTAGGGTTACACAGAGTTGGTTACAAGGAAGGAGATCTACATATCCGTATTGCCAAGCTTGCCTTCCACGCCAAGGAGAGTCCCATCCGGACACGGGACAAACTCTTCAATCTTGTATCTTCATAGTCCAATAGTCCGACCAAAGGATATAGTCCGACTGTCCGGATACCCCCTAATCTAGGACTCCCTCAGATGGGCTGCATGATCTTGTTCGGCATGATAAGAAGCAATAACATAAAACATACCAAGAACTATTATGGTATTCGGATACTTACGACTTCTCCAGGGCTTGTCCCTGGGTAACCACTCCTCGCCGCTAAAAGCGGCCGCCGTGGAGTAGTCCGGAAGGAGAGTCCTTCCCTTCTTGGACCCTTCGGCCTCCCCTGACGGGGCGGCCTTCCTTTTCTTGTCTCCCCTGGCTGGGGGGGGGGAGAACTTTGCTCTTCCTCCTCCTCGTTTTCTTGGGAGGAGGGCGCCTCGGTGTTATTGGACGAGGATTCTGATACGACCTTGCGCCGGAGACCTTTCCTGGTCCCTGTGGCCTTCTTCTTGGCCTTCTTCTCCGGCGCCTCATAGGGCGCCGGAGCCAGCATCTCCGTTAAGAGAGCCCTTGCTGGATCTTCGGGCAGTGTGGCCGGACAATCGATCCGCTCCACTGTCGTGACCCATTCCTGTTAAATGGCATGGATGCTCAGATCCCTCACATGATTATACTGGGGAAAGGAACATCTCATGAGATATAAAGAGCTTACCGAATTGGCAGGGCGCTTTGCGCTGAGTTCGCGATCCTCGGTAAGGGGAGGAGGTACCTCGGCGGCCTTGAACAAAACCCTCCAGACGTCTTGGTGCGTCGTGTCGAAAAGCTCTCGCAGCATCTGGTGCTTGGCCGGGTCGAACTCCCACATATTGAATGCCCATCTTTGACACGGGAGGATCCGACGGAAGAGCATGACCTGGACCACGTTGACGAGCTTGATTTTCTTGCTTATCATATTTCTTACGCAGTTCTGGAGTCCGGTCAGCTCTACTGATGAACCCCAGGATAGGCCCTTCTCTTTCTAGGAGGTGAGCCGCGTGCGGATGCCAGATCGAAATTCGGGTTCCGTCACCCAGTTGGCGTCGCGCGGCTCGGTGATGTAGAACCACCCCGATTGCCACCCCTTCATGGTCTCCACGTAGGAGCCTTCGAGCCAGGTGACATTGGGCATTTTTTCCACCATGGCACCTCCGCACTCCGCTTGCTGGCCGACCACCACCTTCGTTTCACGTTGAAGGTCTTCAGCCACAAGCCGAAGTGGGGCTTGATGTGGAGGAAGGCCTCGCACACGATGATGAACGCCGAGATGTTGAGGATGAAATTGGGGGCCAGATCGTGGAACTCCAGCCCGTAGTAGAACATGAGCCCGTGGACGAATGGGTGGAGGGGAAGTCCCAGCCCGCGGACGAAGTGGGGGAGGAATACAACCCTTTCATGGGGTTCTGGAGTAGGGACGATTTGCCCCGCGTCTGGGAGCCAGTGCGCGATATCTGCGGCCAAGTATCCGGCTTCCCGGAGCTTCATAATGTTCTCCTCCATAACAGAGGAGACCATCCACTTGCCTCCTGCTCCGGACATGTTTGGAGTGGTTTTGCGGAGAAAACGCGAACTTGGGCGCTGGAGCTCGAGTGCGCAAGAATGGATGGGCAGGGAAGAAGAAGGCGTGGGTGAAAAGGAGGAGTCCTTATCCTTTTATAAGGGCGGAAGAAACTATGCGCCTCCCCACCTGCCCGGTAAACTCGCTTGCTCCCCGAGCGCCGTGGTTGATGGCGCGGTTGGGTTACCCACACCCGTATTGATGAGAATCCTGTGATAAGGGGACACGATCTCTGCTTTGACAAGACGTGCCAAGAAAACTGCCTCGCAATATGTGCAGTAGCTGGTTGAGAAAAACGGTTCGAATAATGACCGGGCCATGGCGTGATGTCACGTTATGGAAAGTTGTCGGCAGATTAGATTTGTGGAAATATTATACTCTCTATGGTGGTATGTGGAATTTGTTTTACAGGGCCGGACACTATCCTGGTGTTCGAAATCTTCTATGGATTATTCGGTGGAGGAACCCGCCTTGCAATGCCGAAGACAATCTGCGCGCTGGACTCATCGTCATTGAAGCCTGGTTCAGGGGCTACTGAGGGAATCCTGGATTAGGGGTCCTCAGACAGCCGGACTATATACTTTGGCCGGACTGTTGGACTATGAAGATACAAGATTGAAGATTTCGTCCCGTGTCCGGGTAGGACTCTCCTTTGCGTGGAAGGCAAGCTTGGCAATTCGGATATGTAGATCTCCTTCCTTATAACCGACTCTGTGTAACCCTAGCCCCCTCCGGTGTCTATATAAACCGGAGGGTTTAGTCCGTAGGACAAGAACAATCATAATCGTAGGCTAGCTTCTAGGGTTTAGCCTCTCTGATCTCATGGTAAATCAACTCTTGTAATACTCATATCATCAAGATCAATCAAGCAGGAAGTAGGGTATTACCTCCATCGAGAGGGCCCGAACCTGGGTAAACATTGTGTCACCTGCCTCCTGTTACCATCCGCCTTAGACACACAGTTCGGGACCCCCTACCAGAGATCCGCTGGTTTTGACATCGTCAGGCGGCGCCCCCCTTTCCTTCTCTTTCTTCCCCTTCCTTTCCCCCTCCTAGTAGGACTAGGAAAGGGAGGAATCCTACTCTTACTAGGAGGAGGATTCCCCCTCCTGGCGCACCAACAAGGGTCGGCCGACCCCCCCTTGCTCCTTTATATACGGGGGCAGGGGGCACCTCTAGACATACACGTTGATCACAAAGATCTCTCCCAGCCGTGTGCGGTGCCCCCTCCATCATAATCCACCTCGGCCATACTGTAGCGGTGTTTAGGCGAAGCCCTGCTGCGGTAGCTTCATCAACATCATCACCACGCCGTCGTGCTGCTGTAATTCTTCCTTGAGCTCTACTGGATCGTGAGTTCGCGGGACGTCACCGAGCTGAGCGTGTGCTGAACTCGGAGGTGCCGTATGTTCGGTACTTGGATCGGTCGGATCGTGAAGACGTACGACTACTTCAACCGCGTTGTGCTAACGCTTCCGCTTTCGGTCTACGAGGCTACGTGGACACACTCTCCCCTCTCGTTCCTATGCATCACCCTGATCCTGAGTGTGTGGAGGAATCTTTTGAAATTACTACGTTCCCCAACAATTTTCGAGATTGCAAGGGAGTAGATATTTTCTAGAGGGGGAGGGAAGCCTTGTGGAGTCCAATCTACTGTGATCATGTGGGTGACAAGGGAAGGGGCACGGCAAACGGGTAGTCCTAGGGAACCATGTCTATTTCGTACCCGATCACAGACGGTTGCTGCATCTGACTCATCTATAGTTTATAAATTTTGCCAAAAAATCATGGGAAGGGTCAGGAACACGAACACACTTGCATGTGGACCAAATATATGTATGACAAGGGTGGTTTGATGTTCAAATACCCAATGCACAACTTTGATGTGGCACCTGTCGCACAAAGTGCACGTTATTATTGATAGCCCCCCCCCCCCCAACACACACACACACTTTGTGTTGTTTGTAGGGCAATACTAGCTATGAATGCATGCCCCCAAATAGCTAGGTCTGACATCTCACCGTACCGTAACACAAAACTGAAAGGAGTACATCAACCACCTCCCCCCTTTGCTTCCGATCAAATGTGGACCATGTGAGGGCCCACAGATGTGTTCTTCTGGTGTCACCAAATCACAAATTTGATGTGGGACATGTGCATCGCAAAATTAACCAGGCATCCCTGACCCGATGGAGGTTCATCTAGTACGAAGTAGTAATATGCCCCCCACCACACACACACTTTGAGTCAGTGGGAGGGGGCATCTCACCAAGGCATATTGTAAGACTGGCCAAGAAGAATCACCACCTTGGTCGTATAAACTCTCTTGTTTGTTGGGTCAAAGTCATGCATTGACGTTCCACGTGTGGCCCCACAAATAGGCTAGTTTGTCACCGATAACCACACGAGGGAGTGCCTGAAGACAACCACTGCGTGCATGTGGCCCAAACATATGTATGAAGTGTCATGTGGTGTTTGAATATACCCAATGCACAACTTTGATGTGGACGCATAGTATACTATATATATAGGGATTCATGTGTATGCGATCCCTCGAACTTAGGTCTCGAATCTCACCATGATCGACGTACGACTATACGGTAACGCGAACCAAGAGACGAAGAATCCACCCTAGTAACCTCTCTTGCATTGTTAGTCGAAGTGATGGACGTCCACGTGGGCCCACAAATATATAGGCCGTCAATGATAACCAAGCGAGGGAGAGTGTCCAAAGACAACCACTGTATGTATATATGTGCCCCAAACATATGTATGGACATGCGTGATGCACACATATATGTTTGAATACCAAAAGCACAACATTTTGATGTGGCGCATGCATGCGTCCAAAAAAGGCACAGTCCCCACTGAGGGAGTCCTGGATTAAGGGGTCCTCGAGCATCTTACCTGTTGGATATGGGCCGGACCAATGTGCTATGAAGATACAAGACAGAAGACTCTCTCATGTGTCCGGATGGGACACTCCTTGGTGTGGATGGCAAGCCTGGCATTCGGATATGAAGATTCCTTTTTCTATAACCGACTTTGTACAACCGTAGTCCCCTCCAGTGTCTATATAAACCGGAGGGTTTAGTCCATAGAGGCAATCATAATCATACAGGCTAGACTTCTAGGGTTTTAGCCATTACGATCTCGTGGTAGATCAACTCTTCTAATCATCATACTCATCAATATCTATCAAGCAGGACGTTGGGTATTACCTCCATCAAGAGGGCCCAAACCTGGGTAAAACATTGTGTCCCCTGCCTCCTGTTACCATCAACCTTAGATGCACTGTTCGGGACCCCCTACCCGAGATCTGCCGGTTTTGACACCGACATTGGTGCTTTCATTGAGAGTTACTTTGTGACGTCGAAGACATGATTGATGGCTCGCCTTGTTATCAAGGATAGTATCACCTCCGGAGGAGCCCTGGCCTCAGGCCAAAACCTCCGGCTGGGCGGCTTTACCATGACCGCCCGTCCGGTCGTTAAGCCGATGATGACTTCTCGGGTCATCGAAAATCGCCTCCGTGTTGACTCCGAATACTCCAAACAGATGGATCCGACGGAGCTATCGTCTTTAAATGAACTCCTGGATCGCATTGCCGCCTTGGGGTCGCTACAGACTACGATCGGATTGGGCTTAAACCCGATCAGAGAGAAATCAAAGCTCTGGCGATCACCCATCAGATAGCGGTAGTAGAGGAGAAAATTAACAACTCTTCCACTGTATTGAGGATGAACTATGTTCAGATTTCCAAGCTCGAAGAGCCGGATACCCGTCCACAAAGCGACACGCCCTGTCCTCCGAACCAAGAATCGGACCGTGGACATGAAAAATTGGTTGATATCCCAGAGCCCAACTATTAAGCTCAGAAGTTTCTCAAACTCTGGATCCCAAATTGGGTCAGGGTTCGGATTTAAAGCCACCCACCCACCTAGATATGCGTGATCTCATGTACATACGTTAGTAGTCTCAGGAAACAGTTCATCACTTTTGGGCCAAATTCCTCATTGTCAAAGAAAAGATTAAAGATTGCCGTGACGAAGACGCGATCTCAGTATTCTGCAATAATTGCATGGATGAAGCAATCTCAATGCCATCAACCGTCGTCGCGTATTACACTTCGCTGAGTTGGCAACCATAGTATAGAAGTACTGCATAATGGAAAGCGTCTGGAAAACTAAGGCAGCTCACTGGGAACCACCGGTTTCCACTCAACCCCTCGTCCGGGCAAAAAGGATGCACCCTCGTGGGGCGCCCGACCCAATAGTAAATAAATCTAAGGCCATCACGGGGCAAGGAACTGTTCTGGAGGGATGGCTCGATAGGCCATCTAAAATACACACAACACCGGATACCATACCAACCCACAGTCTTAGAGCATGTTGGATACTCCGGCAAGTGGACAAGAGCGGCGAGGATATCCTCACCAAAAAAACCACAGAGCAACACCCCTCGGAAGACGACGACCTCAGCGTATTGACAGTCTTTGAGACTTTCGCTGCAAACAATCGGCGCAAAAGAGCCTTCCGTGACCTCGCCGAAGTCTGCCAAGTCGCAACAATAAACCACTGGAACGACACAATTCCAGTGACAAACCAAAATTCCAGACAGTCCGGGCACCAGCCGCCTTGGTCCTCAATCCAATTGTGGATGGTTTTTGGCTCACCAAAGTGCTCATGGACGGCGGCAGCGGACAAAACCTCATCTACGAGGACACACTCAACAAAATGGAAATAGACAGGAGCCGCATCGAGCAAAGTAGCATGACCTTCCGAGGAATTATTTCTAGTCGGGAGGCGCAATGCGTGGGAAAAATCACGCTCGACGTGGTATTCGGCACGCCGGAGAATTATCGGTCCGAAGAAATAACCTTCCAAGTGGCCCCTTTCAATAGTGGATATCACGCCCTATTGGGGAGAGATGCATTTACACGCTTCCAAGCTATACCTCATTACGGGTACATGAAGCTCAAGATGCCCGGGCCCAATGGTATTATCACTCTTGCCAGTGATCCGGACATAGCACTCCGCGCTGAAAACAAAACCGCATCCCTGGCCCTCGAGGCACTGTCTGAAGCCCTCGCGGCCGAAGAGTTAACCGCGCTACGCTCCACGGTGGATAAGGACGACGTAATCCTGGACAAGTGACCCAAATTCACTTCCTTTAAACCAACAGAGGAAATAGTCAAATTTCAAGTGCACCCGACGGACCCCAAGAAGACAGCATCCATCGGGGCACAGCTGGACCCAACGGTTGACGCCGCACTACGAGAGATCCTATGCGAGAACTGGGACATATTCGACTGACACCCTTCTGATATGCCAGAAATCCCATGCAGGTTGGCCGAACACAGCCTCAACATATTGAAGGGATATAAACCGGTCAAGCAAACACTATGGCGCTTTTCCGAACCCAAACAACACGCTATGGGGGAGGAGTTAGCCAAGTTAATCGAGGCCGGATTCATCAAAGAAATAAAACACCCGGACTGGCTAGCAAACCTGGTGATGGTGCCAAAGAAGGATAAATCCTGGCGCCTATGCGTCGATTTCAAAGACCTCAACAAGGCCTGCCCTAAGGATCCCTTCCCCCTCCCCTGAATCGATCCGATTATTGATGCTACTATGGGATACGACGCAGTGTGTTTCCTCGACGCATACTCCGGATACCATCAAATCAAAATGAAGGAGTCCGACCAAGCCGCAACGACATTGTTTACCCCATACGGGCCGTTCTGCTTCAACACTATGCCCTTTGGACTTAAAAACGCCAGCGCCACCTACCAACGCATGATTCAAACATGCCTGGAGAAATAGATCGGCAAGACATTTGAAGCATATGTGGACGACGTCGTCATCAAAACTAGGCATGTCGAGTCATTGATAGATGATCTGCGTCTCACATTCGACAACCTCTGTACATATGACATCAAGCTCAATCCGGAAAAGTGTGTTTTCGGCGTTCCCGCCGGAAAACTGTTGGGCTTCATCGTCGCCAATAGGGGAATTGAGGCAAATCCAGCCAAAATCCGAGCTTTGTCTCAATTGGCTACACCAACAGACCTTAAACAGGTCCAAAAACTAGCCAGATGTGTGGCAGCTTTAAGCCGCTTTATCTCCAGACTAGGAGAAAAAGCATTGCCGCTTTATCGCCTTCCCTGACACACCGACCACTTCGAGTGGACGGATGCGGCAATGGCCGGACTGGAAGAGATAAAGGCTCTTTGCGCGAGCAACCCAATTGTGGCCACGCCGAACGTTGGCAAACCCATGCTATTATACATCTCGGCAACACACCAGGTGGTGAGTGCGGTGCTCGTTGTCGAGCGAGAGGAGGACGGACACAAATTCCCACTTCAGAAACCGGTATACTACGTATCCACTTTCCTCACACCTTGCAAATCCCGGTACCCTCATTACCAAAAGATACCATACGCGGTCTTCATGGCATCCCGAAAGCTACGACACTACTTTCAAGAGTGCTCAATCACGGTGGCTTCCGAAGTACCACCCAATGACATAATAAACAACCGCGATGCCACGGGCCAGATCGCAAGTGGGCCATTGAGCTCCTTCCATTCTACATAACATACAAACCGCGCCGGGCCATTAAAACCCAAGTACTGGCCGACTTCGTCGCCGAATGGTCAGAGGCCGAACTCCCTAAAGAGTACGTCACATATTCCAACTGGGTCATGCACTTCAACAGCTCCAAAATGCTAGCGAGCATTGTCTTAATGTCCCCCACTAGAGACACAGTTCAATACGTACTCCAAATATTATACACAGACTCCAAAAATGCAGCCGAATACGAGGCCTTATTGAATAGTCTTTGGATGGTTGTGTCCATGGGCATACAACGCCTGGAGGTGCGCAGGGATTCAAACCTCGCAATATCCCAAATAAATGGAGATTTCGATGCCAAAGATCCGAAGATGGCGTCCTATCGTAATGTCGTTCTCAAAATGTCGGCTCGGTTCAAGGGGCTCGAGTTTCATCATGTGGCTCGAGAAATTAATCAAGCGGTGAATGTCCTTGCTCGCATCGGTGCCAAGCGTGACCCCATCCCGCCTAACTTATTCCTAGAAAGGCTCTGCAAGCCATCCGTGGTGTGGTAGGGGGAGAGCGGCAACACCAGTCCAGACCCGGTTATACCCCCAGATTCCGAACACAATACCGATATCATCGGGGGTTCAGCCACCGAAATTACACCATCAGCCCATCTTATCATGGCAGTAATTGCCCCATTGACCGAACCCTTCTTGGCCTACCTTAATAGGCGAGAGCTCCCTGAGGATCAGAATGAGGCTAGCTGCATTGTCCGGCGCTCGAAAGCCTACAAGGTCTATGACGGAGAGCTCTACAAGAAAAATGCTACCAGAGTACTTCGAAGATGTATCTCCGTAGAAGAGGGACGACAACTCTTGTCCAAAATTCACGCCGGTCTCGGTGGTCACCACGCCGCGACTCGGGCCCTTGTAAGTAAGGCCTTTCATACATGTTTCTATTGGCCGACGGCCCGAGCAGATGCACAGGACCTTGTCCAATGTTGTGTCGGATGCCAGCTTTTCGCCAACCAAATCCATATGCCTCCCATCGCTCTACAAACAATCCCCATTACTTGGCCTTTTGCGGTCTGGGGGCTTGATATGGTCGGACCCCTTAAAGGAGGAAGCCATAAGAAAAAATATCTATTGGTCATGGTAGATAAGTTCACCAAATGGATAGTGGCCAAACCAGTTAAAACAGCCAAAGCCGGACCAGTGATAGACTTTATATCCGGAGTTGTGCACCGTTATGGAATCCCACACAGCATCATCATCGATAACGACTCTAACTTTACAGCCGATGAAGTGAAAGCCTGGTGTGTAATCTGGGCATTAAGCTCGATTACGCCTCCGTCTATCATCCACAAACAAACGGTCAAGTCGAACGAGCTAATGGTCTTATTATGAGCAACATTAAGCCTAGACTAGTGCGGTCTTTGAAAGAATCAGACAAGCACTGGGTTGAGGAGCTCGACTCCGTACTCTGGGGGCTGCGGACCACGCCCAATCACACTACCGGATATACACCCTTCTTTATGGTGTACGTCGCAGAGGCTGTGTTGCCCTGCGATATTATTCATGACTCACCTCGAGTGCGCATGTATGAAGAGAGAGAGGCCGAGCTTGATCGGTAAGTCGGCTTAGATGCCCTGGAGGAGGAGCGCGACATCGCGAAAGTCCATTCCACATTTTATCAACAGCAGGCTCGCAGATATCAAAGCAGAGAAGTGCAGGCCAAGACTTATAATGTTGGTGAACTCGCTCTACGCTTACTAGAGTAGAAAAAGGACAAACTCAAGCCCAAGTGGGAGGGTCCCTTCATCATAGATGAAGTTCTTACTGGAGGAGCGTACCACCTGCGTGATGCATCGGACAACTGCTTAGAGCCAAACCCGTGGAATGCTGCCAGACTCCGAAGATTCTACGCCTAGAGCCGGACTCTTTGTTCGTCTTCTTCTCCCTTTGTTTCCATTATTTTTTTCCTCTCTTTAACTTTTATCCTGGCTTTAAGCTCTTGTGCGGATAAACCACACACCTATGACGTACACATCCTTAAATATGTACGCCCATAATACCTGGGGGCTTCTTGTACAGAAGCTTATTATTATTTTTCGAGCATCAAGCTCACCACACATATGTATTTTTCCTCATATGTACCCTTTTTCGCCATTATATGCATTGTTATGACTTAAGTTTTGGCCAAGCTGGGTTGCCTGGCTCCTGTGCTTATGCCCTATGTTCCTATTTGTTTGGCTAGGGCATAAAGGGAGCACCTCTGCGATTGTTACTGCCGGGTCATCCAGATGTGTACCTCAGACTGGGTGAAACCGAAAGCTAGCGTTCTTAAGGGAATATTCGGTCGGCGCACTAAAGACATGGTGCAGTCATTACACTATGAACCACCAGATGTCACGTACATTGTGATTTTTTCAATCATAGTTTGGGCATGCACACTAAATGCATGTTCACCCTGGGAAAGGAACCCTTAACGGAACTATTCTCTCTGGAAGATGTTTCTTACAATTACAATGTAATATAACATAGCTAGCCGGATACAACTTGTCTGTTTAAGCAACTATGACCCCTATGCCTGGTTTCCACGCATACCCCGGTCTATATGGCCGCTTTGATATTAGGAAACACTCTGAACCTTCGGGTCTAGAGGTCGAAGCGAAAATGTCTGCCATGAAAATCGTTTTACAATCCGGCTAGGGACAATTATGTCAATTGAAGTACGTAGTCACTTGCACTCAAAAACTTCTTCCTCTATGCCGACTAACAGACTGTCTATCTTACAATCCAGCTGGAAATATTTGGCGGCTACCTTTACTTGGTCATATACTAAACTAACTGGAACTTCTTTTCCATCTGACCCCTTAGGCCCGACCCAGGCCATATGATTTGGGTCAAGCTTGGTGTACCGTGTCTTCACCATGGCCCAGGCCTCCCATGCACCTTCTCGGCAGGCTGATATCTTCCATAATCGAATACATCGCCGTGCTCCTTTGAATAGCTCCGCGAGCTCCGCGAGCTCCGCGAGCTCCGCCATACTTCCTGGAGGGGAGGCGGATGGCCATGAAGCCTTGGCAACACTCCGCATTGCTTGCCAAGCTCGCTCGTGCATTTGGGACAACTCTTGTAGCAGGTCGCCTTGAGATCCATACATTTCCTCTCCGGACGGCCAGAAAGCATACCTGCAGACATAAATCTGTTAGTTCATGTCCTTGCCGAATTATATGGAGGCAAGTTCGCAACTCATACTGAATATGCCACCTCGTATCCTCTTATTCTCCTTCACGGAGTCGGCCAGCTGGGCTCGCACATCTTTTAGTTCTTTGCCCAGCAGGGTGTTGGAATCCCGCAGCTTATTTTTATTACTACTCTAAGTACTGTTGAAAACCAATTCATATTTTCTTTGCATTGTGTCTACTGTAATATAACTTTTTCATGGCTTAATCCACTGATATAAATTGATAGTTTCATCACAACAAGCAAACTATGCATCAAAAATAGAATCTGTCTAAAACAGAACAGTCTGTAATAATCTGAACATTCACCATACTTATGATACTTGAAAAATTCTACCAAAATTAGGAATAATAAACAATTTGTATAGGAAGACAGTTCAAAAAGAACCAGAACCATTTGGCGTTCCAGCTAAAAATGTAAAATCGCGCACTACAGCCAAAGTTTCTGTCCTGCACCGTACAAACCATCAAGCAAATGTAAACATCCTAAAGGCAAACCTTGGCCCATTATTTTTATTTCTAAACTTTATAAAAGCATACAACAGAAATAAATGACTCTCTAAAACTTCCGGGTTGCCTCCCTGGCAGCGCTTTCTTTAAAGCCATTAAGCTAGGCATATAGTGCTCAAGTAATGGATCCACCCGGATCCCAAGGTATATCAAAGCCAATTTTAATTAACAATGATTTGGCATTTAGTAGTGAGCACAAAGCAACATATATCATGTAATTACAAAGTCTAAATCTCTTCCTATGCATCGGCATGTCATAAAAGAACAATTCATGCACACATAGTAAAGGCCAATGCATAGTATAAACAGTTTCTTGCAATTTTATTGTATTGGAAACATAGAGAGGTGGAGATATAGTTCCTCTCTCATAATAATTGCAAGTAGGAGCAGCAAGCACATGCATATTATATTCATCAAAATCATCATGTGCAACAATAAAAGGCAACACATCAATATATTCCTTAATAAGAGCAAACTTCTCCGACATAGTGTAGTTTGGAGAATTCAAAAAGATAATAGGACTATCATGTGTGGGTGCAATAGCAACAATTTCATGTTTAACATAAGGAACTATAGCAAGTTCATCTCCACAAGCATAATTCATATTGGCATCTTGGCCACAAGCATAGCAAGCATCATCAAAAAGGGATATTTCAATAGAATCAATGGGATCATAACTGTCATCATAGCAATCATCCTTCGGTAATCACGAAGGGGAATTAAACAATGTATGAGTTGAAGAGTTACTCTCATTAGAAGGTGGGCACGGGTGATCAATCCACTCTTCCTCCTTTTGTTCTTCGCTCTCCTCCTCATCTTTTTCATCCAATGAGCTCACAGTTTCATCAATTTCCTCTTCCATAGACTCATGCAAAATATTAGTCTCTTCTTGGACAGCGGAGTATTCCTCAATATACTATTTAACATAGTTATTAGAAGCATAATTATCATAGCAATATTTAAGTATAGCAAAATTTTCAGATTTGTGAAAACTAGCATCATACTTTTCAATCAAAGAAGCAATTTCATAAGCACCCTCAAAAGCAACAAATTCTTCAATTTGTTGAACATCATAGTAACTATAAACACCTTTAGCATAAGAAGATAAGATTCCATTATCAATAAACTCACATTGGTAGGGAAGGTGTTTCTTAGGGTTTTCAGAACAACAAGTAAAATAATATAATTCACATAAATTCCAAGCATAGCATTGCATACGTTGAATTTGACTCCATAATAATTTCCCTTTTTCAGATATACGGTGTCGCACATAATAAGCATGCTCATCTAGAGATTTGCCCTCAACTAAGCTAGTTGGGGTTTCAGCACGAGCACATAGGGATCGAAGATGATCCAAGTAATAAGCTTCAGCGGTGTGATAGATTTTGATTGGTTCTTCAACCATTGGTTCAGTAGGTACAACTAATTTTTTTGGTATTTTGCATTTCCTACCCATAACTGAAGATAGGAAACAACTAAGAACAGCAAATAAAAATTACTTAGTGATAAAGCAAACAAGCACTCACGAGAATATTCACCCCACGCTATTGCTCCCCGGCAACGGTGCCAGAAAAAGGTCTTGATAACCTAAAAGTATAGGGGATCAATTGTAGCCTCTTTCGATAAGTAAGAGTGTCGAATCCAACGAGGAGCTAAAGGTAGAACAAATATTCCCTCAAGTTCTATCGACCACCGATACAACTCTACGCACACTTCATGTTCGCTCTACCGGAAACAAGTATGACACTAGAAGTACTTTGTAGGTGTTGTTGGATAGATATGCAAGATAATAAAGAGCAAGTAAATATAAAGTAGGGGCTGTTTAGATGAAGACACAACTAAATTAGTTTTGGTAAAGAGCTTTTATCAACAAGAAGGTTATTTGTCCCTAGGCATTCGATAACTAGACCGGTAATCATTATTGCAATTTTATTTGAGGGAGAGGCATAAGATAACATACTTTCTCTACTTGGATCATATGCACTTATGATTGGAACTCTAGCAAGCATCCGCAACTACTAAAGATTCATTAAGGTAAAACCCAACCATAGCATTAAAGCATCAATTCCCCTTTATCCCATACGCAAACAACCTACTTACTCGGGTCTGTGCTTCTGTCACTCACGCCACCCACCATAAGCAAATCATAAACATATTGCAAACCCTACAGCGGGAATCCCTCACGCTTGCGCGACACGGAGAGCACCATAGGACAGCACCAATAATAAAACATACGACTCAAACCAATCACGATCATCAAATAGCCATTAGGACAAAACAGATCTACTCAAACATCATAGGATAGCCATACATCATTGGGAAATAATATATAGCGTTGAGCACCATGTTTAAGTAGAGATTACAGCGGGTAAGAGAGAGGTTACACCGCTGCATAGAGGGGGGATGAGTTGGTGATGATGGCGGTGAAGTTGTTGGTGAAGATCGCGGTGATGATGATGGCCCCCGGTGGCGCTCCGGCGCCACCGGAAGCAAGGGGGAGAGGGCCCCCCTTCTTCTTCTTCATTGACCTCCTCCCTAGATGGGAGAAGGGTTTCCCCTCTGGTCCTTGGCTCCCATGGCGTGGGAGGGGCGAGAGCCCCTCCGAGATTGGATCTATCTCTCTGTCTCTCTCTGGTTTTGCGTTCTCAGATTCTTCCCTTTTCACCGTTTCTTATATTCCCGGAGATCCGTAACTCCGATTGGGCTGAAATTTTGACACGATCTCTATCCGGAAATTAGCTTTCTTGCGGCGAAAGAAGGGCACCAACCGCCTTACGGGGTGGCCACGAGGGTCAGGGGTGCGCCTGCCTCCCTGGGGCGTGCCCCCCTACCTCGTGGGCCCCTCGAGCATCGTCTCGCGTGGATTTTTCTTCCCAAAAATCATATATATTCCAAAAAAATCTCCGTCAGTTTTTATTCCGTTTGGACTCCGTTTGATATGGATATTCTGCGAAACAAAAACATGCAACAAACAGGAACTGGCACTGGGCACTGGATCAATATGTTAGTCCCAAAAATAGTATAAAAAGTTGCCAAAAGTATATGAAAGTTGAATAATATTGGCATGGAACAATTAAAAATTATAGATACGACGGAGACGTATCACTAGACTATGCTTCTAAAGACATCGATGGCATGAACTACGATGTCGAAGATGAACCAGGTCAAGACCCGCCCATCATCGGGCGCTGGACGACCACTTCTAGTTACGATGTATACATGGTGGACACCTCTGAGTAAAAGGACGATGATGGCACTCAAGATCCAGATGAGGATAAGCCCATCAATGAACCACCGAAACATCAGCGTCAGCGGCGCCGCTCACGATCACGTCGAGGAAGGGAAAGCAACACCAGCACCAGAGACAATGACACTCCAAATAATGCCGAAGACCCCAAAAGCCCCGTGGAGCCAGCGTTCGAGCAGGATGAAAGGGAAGAGGGTCAATTTAGTTCCGAAAAACTCGCCGATCACGAGGATTTGGAAGATAGTAACTACCTACCTGTCTTCGAAGAGGAGGTTAACCTCGGTGATGAAGATTTCATCATCCCAGAAGAACCCCTCGAACAAGAACGCTTCAAGCGACAACTTATCGCCACCGAGCGGAGCCTGAAAAGGAAATAGTAGCAGATTAAAGCCGAACAGGATACACTCAACGACAGATGGACTAAGGTCCTAGCCGCCGAAGAAGGATATGGATTTGAGCGCCCAACAAAGAGTTACCCAAAACGCAGGTTACTGCCACAATTCGACGACGAGGCCCTTGCGCCAATACCGTCAAAATACAATCAGGCTGATCTACCGGACCGACAACCACGTGGACGGGACAAAATGGCTATTCATGCCGAACACCAGCCCGTGCCCCCTCGCCATAGAGGGAGGAAGACAACGGCACCAGGCTACACGTACGACCTACGTCATGACCTGACCAATAGAGACGGCTAGACAAGGTCAATCTATGGGTCAAGAGGACATGCCCCCACATGAGATGACAGCCATCAAGCCTGGCACGACAAACATAACCAACTCCGGGGTCAGCACCGAACACAGATGTCGTCCGAACTCCGCCTCGATGTTGCCTGGTACAGAGGTGCTGCACACCCCATGTGCTTCACCGATGAGGTAATGCAGCACCAATTCCCGGAAGGGTTTAAACCTGTGAACATCGAGCAATACGATGGAATGACAGATCCCACCGTATGGATTGAAGATTTTCATCTCCACATTCACATGGCTCACGGAGATGATCTCCACGCCATTAAGTACCTCCCTCTAAAACTGAAAGGACCGGCACGACACTGGTTGACCGACCTCCCAAAGAACTCCATTGGAAGCTGGGAGGACCTAGAGGATGCTTTTCGAGCCAACTTTTAGGGCACCTATGTCCGGCCACCGGATGTTGATGACCTGAGTCACATAATCCAGCAACCCAGAGAGTCGGCTTGCAAACTTTGGAAACGGTTCTTAATTAAAAAGAACCAAATTGTGGATTGTCCGGACACCGAAGCCTTAGCGCCATTTAAGCACAACGTCTGTGATGAATGGCTCACCCGACACCTCGGTCAGGAAAAGCCGTAGACTATGGCAGCTCTTACTACACTTATGACCCGCTTCCGTGGAGGCGAAGATAGCTGGTTGCCTCGTAGAAGCAACAGTACCTGTGACCCCAACACTTTTGAGGCTAGGGACGGCAATGGCAGGCCACGTCATAGCAAAAATAAGTGTCAGAACAATAACGAAGAAATAGAGGATACAACAGTAAACGCCGAATTCAGTGGCTCCAAACCCGGTCAGCGGAAGAAGCCGTTCAAAGGTAATAGGGACGGTCCATCCAACTTGGACTGAATACTGGAGAGACCTTGCCAGATTCATAGCACCCCCGACAAACCTGCTAATCACACCAACAGAATCTGCTAGGTTTTCAAACAGGCCGGTAAATTAAACACTGAACATAAGGGGAAAGGCCCTCCAAGCAAGGATGATGATGAGTGTCGCCCGCCGAACACTGGGGGACATAAACAATTCCCCCCGAAGTGAAAACGGTGAACATGATCTATGTCACCCACATCCCCAAGAGGGAGTGCAAATGCGCATTAAGGGACGTCTATGCCGTAGAGCCTGTCGCCCCAAAATTCAACCCATGGTCGGCTTGTCCGATCACCTTTGATCGCAGGGACCACCCAACTAGTATCCGTCACGGAGGTTCGGCGGCCCTGGTACTCGATCCTATCATTGACGAGTACCATCTCACTAGAGTCCTTATGGACGGCGGCAACAGCCTCAACTTGATTTACAAGGATACTGTCTGTAAGATGGGCATCGACCCGTCAACGATCAAGCCTAGCAACACTACCTTTAAAGGAGTGATACCCAGCGTGGAGGCCCGCTACACGGGCTCATTAACACTAGAAGTAGTATTCGGCTCTCTAGACAATTTCCGAAGCGAACAATTGATCTTCAATATCGTCCCTTTTCGCAGTGGTTATCATGCACTGCTCGGACAAACGGCTTACGCCCGCTTCAATGCAGTCCCGCACTATGCTTGTCTGAAGCTAAAAATGCCTGGACTTCATGGTGCCATCACAGTAAATGGGAATATGTAGCACTCCCTCCGTACCGAGGAGCATACCGCGGCCCTAGCAGCCAAAGTACAGAGTGGCTTCATCAAGCTGAACAACTCATCGGTCGCCAAGACCCACGACACTGCTAAACGTGTCTGAGCCGTGTTACAATGTGGTAGCTCGGTGGAACCCGAGCTTGAATAGCAGCTTTGCCTCCAGCGGTTGCCCCATAAGGCTGCAGCGTATGTACCTCGCATACACAATTACGCCCTTAAAATACCTTGGGCAGCGCCGGAGGCACACTGCGGAATAGGCCCATAGTACGGTTTGACCCTATTCGGACCTCAAATATTTTTCCACTGTATGTTTGGTAAAGAACCTACCTGATCTACGGTCATGCAAGGACCTTTTTGTAGGTTCCTCTTTTTAGCAGAAGACCATCGGACTCCTCCCCTTCAAGGATATCTCATCAAGGAGAAACGACGCAGACGTGCAGCAGGGCATCATTGGGATTCTTAAACCATTTCGTTTAGGCTCTATGTAAACCTTTCCCTTGTATAAACTTTTGGCATGTAAAATGGCCTTGATGTTTTTGGCATTATCTATAACAACATGGCTCGACGTATTAATCAGGGTATAAAGGAAACAGTTGATCACCACTTTGTTTGGCAATCGTTTTATTTTGTCATCTATGTTCCCTCCCTAGCTCAGACTGCCACACGTGCCTTAGTCCGGACTTAACACCGGGGGCGGTATTCGGCCTTGCACATTTCAAGTCCGAACACCTATAGGGAACTCTTCGGCGTCCCGGATATTGCATTATATGCATCATGTCTTTGGTCTATAGTTGGGTCCGGTCAAGTAAAGGGAGAACTACTGCGATTGTATTTCTGGTTTGTCCGGTCAAGTACCTTAGTAGAGAAAGCCGAAAACAGACCGCATGATAGGCGAGAGCTGATCGACAATTCGGTGACTTAGTATTATACTACAAATCGTTAGCGATTCAACCCATGTTATACGAGGGGCTGTTCTTCGTCCAGCCGCCTGGAAAAGGCACAATAGTCTGGATAGCCGCACACGCACAAGGGGCGAGTACTTAGCTCCACGGTCAAACTCCTATGGCTAAGTGAAAGTAACAAAGCCGCATAGTCCGATTGCCTGGTTCATCTCGCGGACACCTCCTCTATGGACCAAGACGTTGGATAAAGTGTGGTCACACGTCATGTCAAACACCCCTGTAGTATCTACATGGGGGCTGAAGCCGATGACTGGCAACTTTCAGAAATATGACTGTCGGCGTTCTGGGAACGGGGGTCCCCAGACCTGCCTGCCTGCGGCCCACAGCGTGGCTCCACCAGCGGCCCTGTACGGCTCATCTTCACCAGCAAACACTCAAGACCCTCGCGAGGGGCCAAGCCTCGCGAGGCGGACAACACAAGACGTACTCAGGGGCGGCCTCACCAGGCTGGATCGCGAGGGGCGGACAGATCAAGGCAAGGGACACCTCGCGAGGTTTGTGTGACGCAAGCCATGACGACTAGAGCCAGACGAGTGCCAGGTGGGCGCCAGCGTGCGCAGTGTCCCCGTTTGTCACAACCCTAGATTTTGCTTGCTAATAGTTGCATTAGAAGCATCATGCATCATGGTATTCTTCAGAGAAACTTGAAATGGGGACGACCAAACCCTAGCACCAATTTAATTCAAACAAGATCAACCTAAAATATTTCTCAATGATTCCAAAGTGCCTTTCAAAAATGTTCATGATTATTCGAAGTGATTAAAATCTCCTCCATAAATATTGTACATTTTTCCATGACATTTGTGGACTTTGGGTTAACTCCTAAATATTTTAATTGGGGTTATAAATTCCCATAAATATATTTATAACTCCAGTAATTCTGAAAAATAATGTGGGGCCTTGGATTACATCTTACACCCACAAGAATTTCCAGAAGTAACTAAAATGATTTAGTGCTGGAACTAAATCAAAACAAACAGAACAAATTAGAAAACAAAACAGAAATAGGAAAAGACAAAGAGGAGAGAAACCTCACCTGGACCTTAGTTGGCAGACGTCGCCCAGACCACCACCGCTTCCCCCTCTATTGTCCTCCTCCCCACGCCAGTCGGACACTGCGCGTGGTCGACGCACGCGAGCACGCGCCCGACCACCTCATGCCTGCTTACCGTTGCTAGAGACGGCCCCGAGCGTCATGCACCCACCCTAGAACCCCCTCGACCCTCTCTCGCTCTCCTAGTGTCTCTCCCCTCGCTCCTCTGCTTTCTCTTCCCATGGCCGAGCATGCCCACCGCCACCGATGCCGTTCGCCCCGGCTAGAGCCACTGCCCCGCCTCTCCGCCGTGTCCATAAGGACCGCCTCATTTCCCTCTTCATCCTCACAGAGCCACACTTCGCCGAAAGCTCTACATCACCCTCACATTGTCATCTTCGTCCTCGGATCGCCGGAGATCGCCGTCGTTGATGCGCCACCTCCAAAGCTGCCCCGACCATGCCGACCCTTCCGTTGCAAGCGCCGTGAGCCACTCCCCCTTCCACCCCTGCCCCCGTTGTCATTTGCATGACGTAGCGTCGTTCCCACCGTGACCGGAGGTCGCCGCCGCCCCACTTTGTCCGTGGCCTGAGCTCGAACCACTCGCACCCTTGCACCGCATCGCGCTCGTTGTGCCTCCAGGAGGCCGCCAACCCCTCTACGCGCTCGCCTGCTTGCTCTAGCACCACGCTCGCATGAAGCCGATCTCCGGCCGCCGCCTCGCTCGCCGCCGCCGCCAAGTCCCGCCTCCCCAGCACGAACTGATGCCTTGGTTCAATGCACGCACACACCAGCTATGCATAGATGCCCTCGGGCGCTGTTTTGGTCACCAGAGCGCGAAACCTGCAGCTCTCCACCGCGTCTGGCCTCGCCGGCGTCGAGTCGCCGGCAGGTTTTGACCTAGTTGACCTGGGCTTGACCACCGTTTGACCCCCAGTGGGTCACTGACGTGTGGGCCCGACCCCTGCTAACTTTTGGTTAAATTAATAACTAATTTTAGTTAAGCCACTGTTTCACTGACATGCGGGCCCCGCCCGACTAATTAAACTTGGTTAGGTTTAATTTATATTAGGATTAGCCACGGCCACTGACATGTGGGTCCCATCCATTAGGTTTGACCTAGGCTGGCACCTTTGACCTGCTGATGTAGTGATGATGTCACTATGATGTCATAAGGTCTTTTCTGGAATTTAAGTACATCTAAATGATTTATTTATTTTAAGAAAATGTTCAAAACTTTGAAAAATCATTGAAATTAAACCATAACTCCAAATGAAATAAGTTATATATGAAAAATTATCAGAAAAATCAAATCTATCCATTGATACTGGTTTCATGCATGTTAAAGCAAGTTAAACTTGATGATCAAGTCAAACCAATTAAATGTCATTTGAATATTAACATATGGAGTTTGAATTTGAACCTAGGGTTCAAACCAACTTCATTTAACTTGTTGCTAGTTGCATTAGCTCAATCAACAACATATTGCCATGTCACATTCATGCATCATCTTTTTGCATTGCATTGATTGTGTTCTTTCTTGTTTGCTGGTGTTTGTCCCCTCTTAGTAGACGTGGTTCCGACGATGAGTTTGATGACGCCGATGAAGAGCTAGACTATCTTCAGAAGTGCCAGGCAAGCAAAAACCCCTTGTTCATTCCGATACAATCCCACTCTCTCGCTTCTGCTCTCTTTTACTTCATTAGGACAACAACGCTTCAACTGTTACAGGCTGCGGTAGTTGAACCCATTTCCTCTGTAAGACCTGTCATTGCCACAATAATTAGATGAAACCCACTAGCATGAGTAGGAGTTGTTTGAGCCCTGATGTGCCTACTCATTCATGCTTGTTGTCATGCCTGCTACTGCATAGAGTTGAGTCAGGTCTGATTCATCGGGGATGAATTGGAATGTGGTGAACATGTCTTACTGTTGAGAGCTAAGTGTGTGAACATGATTTGGTAAAGGTAGCGGTGAGAGGCCATGTAGGAGTACATGGTGGGTTGTCTCATTGAAACCATCCTCAGGAACTGAGTTCTATGTTTGTGATCCATGAATAGTTACTACCACACATTGGGTTCCGGTAAATCGACCCCTCTCGGCTTATTAATCGCCTCGATCACTGTGCAGGAGTTGCAACTAGTTTCTGGTGATTGTAGGATATGTGTTGGGGGCCGTGCGTAGCACTGACCCTAGGGGTGGGCTATGATGCAGTAGAGACATGAGGCACGGTGTACTGGGACACCCGTTTGGTGCCTCGGGAACCCTGCTCTCATCGTCTGGGGCCGTGAGCGAAACCCCGTCCGGATCTCCTTGCGGATGGAAGCCGAATAGGCGATAAACCTGGACCAGAGACTTGTGTGGTTAGTGAGGTCGTGGTTGACTCCCTCGCCAGGCTTCCTCTTGGAGGTTGCTGAGATACACGACGTGTACATGGTGGTAAGTGGCGAGAGCGTGTGTGAAGAATTACACCCCTACAAGGCTATAAATGATCTATTCGAATAGTCGCGTCCGCGGTAAAGGACTTCTAGGTTCCCTATACAGCTCATAGACAAGTGAAAGTAGATACTCTAAAATGCGCAAGATAAGCGCGAGTGCTATGGATGGCGTCCTCGTAGGGAGACGGGAGCGGATCCATTGTGGTGTATTGATTGGTGAATATTTGGACTCGTGTGCACGGGAGCGGATCCATAGTGGTGTATTGATTGGTGAATATGTGGACTCATGTGCACCGCCCCAAAAGAGTTACTTGCAGTCGTAGTTCAGGATAGCCACCGAGTCAAAGCTGGCTTGCTGCAGTTAAACTCCACCGCCCCTTTTTTGGTACTGATGCATATGTAGCTAGTTTTGATGTAAGTCTTGCTGGGTACATTTGTACTCACGTTTGCTTAATTTATGTTTTTTGTAGAGAGACTTCACTCTCACTAGTAGTTCCGTGTGGACTTCGATGTTTAGCTTGTTACCTCAGCTACGATCTTGTACCCTTGGGAGGGTCTTATAGATAGATAGGCTTACTAGCCTTCTTTCTTTTTAGATGTCTGTACCCAGACATGTTTATGCTTCCATTGAGCCATGGTAGTTTGCTACTACTCTGGAACACTTAGGCTGGCCGGCATGTGTCCTTCTTCGTTCCTGTGTCTGTCTCTTAGGGGAAATGTCACGCGTTGTTCCTTTAAGTCCTTGTAGCTTGCTACGACTTGGGTTCATACGTTGATGACCGACACGTCCGTTTTGCTGGGTCATGTATGCCTGTCCCTGTAAGTTAGTGCCACCTTGGGTTTACGACTAGTCATGTCAGCCCGTGTTCTCTGTCATATGGATACTAGCGACACTATTATATACGTGAGCCAAAAGGCACAAATGGTCCTGGGCCAGGTAAGGTGGCACCCATGGGAATACCGTGCGTGAGGCCGCAAAGTGATATGATGTGTTACATGCTATATCGGTGTGGCTTAGGATCGGGATCCTGACAGCTTTGGTATCAGAGCCTGACTGCCTGTAGGATTACCAAGCCAAATTGGTCGAAGTTGAGTCTAGAAACTCTTTATCTATCTAAGGGAATTGATTGTGGAAGGGAACATAAGGCTCTTTTCACTCCTCTACCTTATGCCCTTCTGACCCGAGTTATCTTATATTTCCTACGGGGTTAAGGAACTAGGCTTTCTATTCTTTCTATCATGATCACGTGTTACTAATCTATAGACTTATAGAATTGATGGATTCAAGTCTTAGTTCAGTTTCTACTACTTCCGTATGTTCATAGCTGGCCTCAGAACCTTGTTATTGTGATGTTAAGTGATTACGCCACTATTTTGCAGGATGTCTCAAATCTTTTTGAGCATTTACAGCCGTTATGTTGTCTGAGTCATCCCAGGTTTCTAAATAGTCTGATGCATTTGCAAATCCCTTCTTCCCGTTTCCGATGTCCTTTTGGGCCAGATTAAGCACACCAAATGGTTTGTTGAGGTACTCCATTGCCTTGACATATATGTTGGAGCTAGTATTATGACCTAGGCATCCTAGAGAATCACCTAGTAATCTATCCATGTTTGCGTTCCCAGTGTGATGACTCTGGCCATCATTCTCGAAAGCATCCCGTGATGCCATTTAGTTAGTAGGTATTCCATCTTTGGGTCCTTGAACCCAAGATTCACTCTACTTACTTCCTGTTGATAGTGTTGCTCGTACCTTTAGGATATTAGTAACCTTGCGATAGTTCCCGAGGTCCGTGGTATATCCTTCTTCCCAATACCATGAACTGCATATGGCAGAAGATCTGTTGAACCAAAAGATCGCAACCAAAGTGCTCTTGATGAGTTCTCCATTATATTGTGAATCTGCCAGTTCTACCGTTCTGCATGGGTTATCCGGAAGAAATGTTGAACTTTGCTCTACATACTAATCTATGCATCCACGACTCAGAAAGATATATGTTCCTTTGAGTTGTCCCTCTTTAGATGTTATCTGACCTTCGTCTATCAATTGATAGTTAGGAGTAGTAGTGCATTCGTGTTCATCGATGCCTATTATTCTTGTGGTCTGCCGAGCCATTCTATCCCAAAATGACTAGGAGAAACAAACCCCAGCACCTCATCCATTTCTTGGACTGGTCAAAGTAGTTGTATTCCGCAGATCAAAATGCCAATCCAGCCTTTATTCTGTTCTACCTTGGGGTTTTGCCATCTTTATGTTAGTATTGTCATGAGAATTGCACCACCCCTTATGAATTCTTGACGCAGTGATACTTCTCGCCATCATCGTTCATTCCTCGGTCTCCGTGTTATTGTAACCGGAATATCGACAAGTGAATCGTGATGTGTGAAATCAATACTCATAGCAACTCCGTTGCTTGGTAGTTAATGGACAATAATCCTATTCTTAGTGTGTTGGTTATTGAATCATCATCCTAAGATTTATCGTGCGACCTAGTCCATTTTCCCTGGTGCACTCCTCGATCAATGAGTTAGGATTGTGTCAATCCATCACTCTCTTGATCACATCATCTTTCCCTGAAAAGCAAGATTGTTCTCGAGCTTAGTAACATATCGGTGGTTCGTGATTTTTCGAATATCTTCTCGGAAGTGTTACCAGGTTGTCACCTGACCGCTATGTTGAGTTCGTGATCAAGTTGGTTTTCCTCTAAACCACCCCTTCTCCAAGAATTATGTGTTGGATAGCCTGAACTAGTTGGTTGAGCTAAACAACAACTTGGAGAGTTGGAAGATGGAAGCTTGTCCTACTTAGTTCATCGCTAAGGGATATTTTTTTGGTGTGTTGAAGAAATACGATATCTTCATCGGTTGATCTCCGTGATCAATTGTTGGACCTATTGTCTTATATAGTCTTTGATTTGAGTATGGGATATCCTCAAATCAAATCAGAACCAACGATGTTCGTAATGTTGTCTTACTCGTGGTTGTTTCCTCGAGCATACACCATTATATCTTGTGGTCTGACCAATGCTATGTCCTTGTTCACATATAATCATGGAATTCCATTTATATGGTCATCCCGATGACTTGTTGAGCCCATCGGCAACATTCTTACCTTCTCCATGATTCAGGATGAACATCAAGCTAGTGTTGGAAACTTGTGTAAGCATTTACTTCATGTCCTCTTCATGAAGCATATGTTTGGATGAAACTAGTGACTTCCTCTAAGTTCACGTGCATTCGATGCAAGTTTCCGCCGTGAATTTGAGAAAGTTTATTTTTGCTTCCTCGGGAATCATCCCAAGTCGGTCATGTACGTGCGAAGTATTCTATGGTCTGACAGACTGATCACCTTCACTCCATATGTATTCCCTAGCACACCAAGCCACTGATCGATTTGTTCAAGGAGAAGAAGTTCCTTCTTAAGAATCATGACTTTTGCTAGGACTTCATTATCCTCGATGATGGTTCCCAACCTGAACTCGGTAGTGTTTTATTATAAGACTAATGTGTGGTCATGGTTGTCTGGGACAACGTGTTCACATGTGTGTAGCAGAACCCGCTCATGTTTGGAGCTTACTACCAGAGTTCATATCCCGAGAATCTCGCAACATCGTCTTGTTGGTTTGTGTTGCAAACTTTCCTTTTCAGACATGTTGAGTCTGGAGTATCTTGTTACTAACCAGATCTAAATCTTAGGCGGATATGATGGTTGGAACACTCCCAGCATTTGCATTTTGCTCCTAGCTCGCACCTGCCATTGTACCATTCTGCTATGGTCTGCACTTTCAGTAATTGTTATTCAGGATCATCTTAAAAGTAGGCTTACCATGGGTTCCATCTATTTCCGATGATAAGAAAAAATAACGCATTGCGTTGTCTTCAACAAGGTATTCCACATCATCCATTCTAGTCTGAGTATACCATTCCTCCGAACTCCTTCAAGTGATTGATTGAGATTTGCCTTAGGCTGGTATAGAGAGTTTCAATGATCTATGTATCAAAAGTAATTCTTTTTGCCACTTAAGGGAATATTTCTATGAGCCACCTTCCCCAAGGTGCCCCTTTATGGGATCATGTCAATTAACTCCTGCCTACTTTGAAACCCCTTCACCATCTTATCTAAGCGTGGAATTATTGCCTGCCAAATTGAACCTTCGTCATCTACTTCCTTCCATCGCTCCTGATGTGTGTTTTGTGTATCAGCTCAAAAGATATTCTTATGTCTCCTTCCATGAGTTGATCGTGAGTTGCTCAATCTATGTGAAGGTCGCTTCTCATAGAGTTTCCCCTGTTCCTTTGGTCACTATGTTTATACAGAGATCTCGAATGCAAAGGTCCCCTATGTCTTCTTACCTCACGTCTTGAATCTCGGAACGAGATTTTTGTTTAGTGGGGGTGAGTTAACACAACCCTAGATTTTGCTTGCTAATAGTTGCATTACAAGCATCATGCATTGATACGTCTCCGTCGTATCTACTTTTCCAAACACTTTTGCCCTTGTTTTGGACTCTAACTTGCATTATTTGAATGGAACTAACCCGGACTGACGCTGTTTTCAGCAGAATTACTATGGTGTTATTTATGTGCAGAAACAAAAGTTCTCGGAATGACCTGAAACTTCACGGAACGTCTTTTTGGAAATAATAAAAACCCCTTGCAAAAGATGAAGACCAGGCCCCCCCCCCCCGGGGGGGGGGGGGGGGGGGCACGCCTGCCCCCCAGGGCGCGCCCCCTACCTTGTGGGCCCCCTGGAGCTCCTCCGACTTCAACTCCAACTCTATATATTTGCTTTCAGGGAGAAAAAAATCAGAGAGAAGGATTCATCGCGTTTTATGATACGGAGCCGCCGCCAAGCCCTAAAACCTCTGGGGAGGGCTGATCTGGAGTCCGTTCGGGGCTCCGGAGAGGGGAATCCGTCGCCATCATCATCATCATCAACCTTCCTCCATCACCAATTTCATGATGCTCACCACCGTGCGTGAGTAATTCCATCGTAGGCTTGCTGGATGGTGATGGGTTGGATGAGATTTATCATGTAATCGAGTTAGTTTTGTTAGGGTTTGATCGCTAGTATCCATTATGTTCTGAGATTGATGTTGCTATGACTTTGCTATGCTTAATGCTCATCACTAGGGCCTGAGTGCCATGATTTCAGATCTGCACCTATTATGTTTTCATCAATATATGAGAGTTCTTGATCCTATCTTGCAAGTCTATAGTCACCTACTATATGTTATGATCCGTTAACCCCGAAGTGACAATAATCGGGATACCTACCGGTGATGACCGTAGTTTGAGGAGTTCATGTATTCACCATGTGTTAATGCTTTGGTCCGGTACTCTATTAAAAGGAGGCCTTAATATCCCTTAGTTTTCGCTAGGACCCCACTGCCACGGGAGGGTAGGACAAAAGATGTCATGCAAGTTCTTTTCCATAAGCATGTATGACTATATTCTGAACACATGCCTACATTACATTGATGAACTGGAGCTAGTTCTGTGTCACACTAGGTTATGACTGTTACATGATGAACCGCATCCGGCATAATTCTCTATCACCGATCCATTTCCTACGAGCTTTCCATATATTGTTCTCCGCTTATTCACTTTTTTGTTGCTATTGCTATCATCACTACAAAATACCAAAAACACTACTTTTGCTACCGTTACCTTTTGCTATCGTTACCACTACTAACATATTACTTTGCTACTAAATACTTTGCTGCAGATATTAAGTTTCCAGGTGTGGTTGAATTGACAAATCAGCTGCTAATACTTGAGAATATTCTTTGGCTCCCCTTGTGTCGAATCAATAAATTTGGGTTGAATACTCTACCCTTGAAAACTGTTGCGATCCCCTATACTTGTGGGTTATCAAGACTATTTTCTAGCCCCGTTGCCGGGGAGCATAGCTCTCTTCTTTGAGTCACTTGGGATTTATATCTACTTATCATTATGAAGAACTTGAGAGATCCAAAAACCAAGATTTATCCCTCAACTACGAGGGGAGGTAAGGAACTGCCATCTAGCTCTGCACTTGATTCACCTTCTGTTTTGAGTAAGCTTGCGACACTTAAACCTGCTTCTGCTATTCGTTCTGATATGTCGCATGTTATTGATGATGCCACTTCTGCTATGCATGATACTTATGATGAAACTACTTCTATGCTTGATACTACTGTGCCACTTGGTGAATTTCTTGATGAACAACTTGCTAGGGTTAGAGAGAATGAAATTATTAAAACTGATAATATTGATGAAAGTGATGATGAAGACTCTCCCCCTAATGAATATGAATCGCATGTTATTCCTGAGGGCTATGTTTTTGAAAAAGAAGCTGCTCTAGCTATTTTAGCTTGCAAAGATAGATACGAGCTCAAGAGGTTATTAGTTAAATGGAAGTAGCAATCTCTTAATGCTAGAATGAAACCTGACCCTGCTTTTGCTACTTCACCTATCTGTGTTACTGATAAGGATTATAAATTCTCTGTTGATCCTCATATAATTACTTTGGTTGAATCTGATCCTTTTCATGGCTATGAATCTGAAACTGTTGTGGCACATCTTACTAAATTAAATGATATAGCCACCCTGTTCACTAATGATGAGAGAACTCGCTACTTTTATATCCTTAAAATATTTCCGTTCTCATTAGAGGGTGATGCTAAGATATGGTTTAATTCTCTTGATCCTGGTTGTGTGCGTAGTCCCCATGATATGATTTATTACTTCTCTGCTAAATATTTCCCTGCTCATAAGAAACAAGCTGCTTTGAAGGATATATATAATTTTCTGCAAATTGAAGAAGAGAGTCTCCCACAAGCTTGGGGGAGGCTTCTCCAATTACTTAATGCTTTGCCTGATCATCCTCTTAAGAAAAATGAATTACTTGATATCTTTTATAGTGGACTAACCGATGCTTCCAGAGATTACCTGGATAGTTGTGCTAGCTCTGTTTTCAGGGAAAGAACACCGGATGAAGCTGGAATTCTATTGAATAATATGTTGACAAATGAAAATAATTGGACACTTCCTGAGCCAGCTCCTGAGCCTATTCCGAAACCAACTCCGAAGAAAAGGGGTATTCTATTTCTCAGTCCTGAAGATATGCAAGAGGCAAAGAAATCTATGAAATAAAAAGGTATTAAAGCTGAAGATGTTAAGAAATACACGGTCTTAATTTACCGCCTGTTGAAGAAACACATGATCTTAATCCATTACATATTGAGGAAACTCATGGTCTTGATAACCCGACAAAGGTAGTAAAGGTAAACTCTCTCTATAAATATGATAAAGCTGAAATCCCATTTACTAAGTTTGCTAGCCCATGCTTAGATGAGTTTGATAAATTTATTGTTAAGAAAGAAGACTTCAATGCTTATTTTGGTAGACAATTGAAATACAATTCAAATATGCTTGAACACTTGGGTGATTATATGGCTAATGTCAAAGGTGAACTTAAACTTATTACTAAACATGCTTCTATGGTTACCACTCAAGTAGAATAAGTACTTAAGGCTCAAAATGATTTGCTCAATGAATTGAATAGTAAGAACAATGATTTTGCTGTTAGAGTGGCTACTAGAACTGGTACAATGACCCAGGAACCTCTGTATCCTGAAGGCCACCCTAAGAGAATTGAGCAAGATTCTCAGAGAAATAATATAGATGCACCTAGTCCTTCTAAAAGGAAGAAAAAGAAGAATGATAGGACTTTGCATGCTTCTAGTGAACCTGTTATTGATACACCTGAGAATCCAAATGATATTTCTATTTCTAATGCTGAAATACAATCTGGTAATGAACCTGAAACTAGTGATAATGTTCATGATGATGCTCAGCCTAGCAATGATAATGATATAGAAATTGAACCTGCTGTTGATCTTGATAACCCACAATCAAAGAATCAACGTTACGATAAGAGAGAATTTGTTGCTAGGAAACATGGTAAAGAAAGAGAACCATGGGTTCAGAAACCCATGCCTTTACCTCCCAAACCATCCAAGAAAAAGAATGATGAGGATTTTGAGCGCTTTGCTGAAATGATTAGACCTATCTTTTTGCGTATGCGATTAACTGATATGCTTAAAATGAATCCTTATGCTAAGTACATGAAAGATATTGTTACAAATAAAAGGAAGATATTGGAAGCTGAAATTTCCACCATGCTTGCTAATTATACTTCTAAAGGTGGAATACCTAAGAAACTAGGAGATCCTGGAGTACCAACTATACCATGCTCCATTAAAAGAAATTATGTTGAAACTGCTTTATGTGATCTGGGAGCCGGTGTTAGTGTTATGCCTCTCTCTTTATATCGTAGACTTGATTTGAATAAGTTGACACCTACTGAAATATCTTTGCAAATGGCTGATAAATCAATTGCTATACTTGTCGGTATTTGTGAGGATGTGCGTGTTGTAGCTGCAAACGTTACTATTTTAACGGACTTTGTTATTCTTGATATTCCCAAGGATGATACTATGTCTATTATTCTTGGAAGACCCTTTTTGAATACTGCAGGTGCTGTTATTGATTGCACTAAAGGCAATGTCACTTTTCATGTTAATGGTAATGAGCATACGGTACACTTTCCGAGGAAACAACCTCAAGTTAGTATCAACTCTATTGGAAAAATTCCATCGAGTATTATTGGAGGTTTTAAATTTCCTCTACGTACTGTCAAAAAGAAATATGATATTCTTATTATTGGGGATGTGCATATCCCCGTTGAGGTAACATAGTGTTATTCGAAACTTCTCCGGTTCCATGTTATTCAGAATGAGTTCGTTAACAAGACTTGATCAACCTTGTTAGTGGATTCCTTTTGATGAGCATGAGATGCATGAAACTAGAAGGCACAACCTTCTGTACCCTACTTTTACTTTCTGTTATTTATATTAAATAAAATAAAAATAAGTATTTTCCGTCTGTTATCTGATTTATCCGTGCAATATAAAAATACCCCGAAAATAAAAGTTCTCCAAATGCCCTGAAATTTAAATATGATTTTTTCTGGAATATTTGAGAATATCTGGCACTAAGAACACAACAGGGGGGCATCCACCTGGCCACAAGGGTGGACGGTGCACCCCCTGCCTCGTGGGCCCACGGTGGTCCTCCTCCACTTATTCCTGCACCCACACACTTCTTCTTCCACCCACAAACACCAATATCCTGCTCAAGCACGAGTTCAAGGTCATTTTGCTGCCATTTTCGATCTCCTTGCTCAAAGCACCTCTCACAAAACTGCTTGGGGGGATTGTTCCTTGGTATGTGACTCCTCCATTGGTCCAATTAGTTTTTGTTCTAGTGCTTTATTAATTGCAAATTTTTGCTGCCTAGGTGACCCTATTCTTGAGCTTGCATGTCAAATTTATATGGTCCCAAGTAGTTCTAATGCATGATATAGGCTCTAGGAACTTGTAGGAGTTGTTGCTATCAGTTTTGTTGAGCTTGGCTCACTTTTATTTGAAGTTACTAAAAATTCAGAATTTTTCAGAAAATAATGAAGAGATTTTTGAGGGGCTCATCGAGCCGAAGCTCAAAGGAAAAGCAAAATGAAAAAGCAGAGAGGCCCAAATATAATCTGCCTCGCACCGCGGAGGTTCAGCCGTGTGAATGGCCTTCCGATGATTTCTTGAGAGCAGCCGGGATCTATGATGATTTTTGTGAAGTAGCCGAGAATGCAGGCCTCATCGCCTTCCTCCACGACCAACACGACCAGTATCTCTTACTCACCAATATCTTTGTGCAAAACTTTCATTTCCATGCTAGGAGCTCACCACCTACGGTGGAGTTTTATTTATATGATGAGCATAAGGAGATGTCACTTTATGATTTTTGTCGGGTTTGTTTGATACCTTCCAAGGGCACGATAGAGGAACCACATTGCGGCGATGTGGATGGGTTTATTGATACCATCACTGTAGGGGAAATGAGGAAGGTTTCCGATGCACGAATCACTAGCATACATTTTCCTATTTTACGCTACTTTGCAATATTTGCTAGTCATTGCCTAATTGGTCACGGAAACTATGGAAACCTTAGTGTTCCTGATATTATTATTTTGTTCCATGGTTTATTCTGTGATAACTATGTTAGTATGGGCGGTATTATTGCTAAACGGTTAAGTCTGAACCGTACAAAGGGCCCCATCTTTGGAGGCATCTATGCTTCACGCCTAGCAGCACATTTTAACATACCTATTAGGCATTATGAGAAGGAAGAAAAATTGCTGCCTCCTGTTTATTTAGATTATAAGAGTATGGTGGCACACGACTTTATTGTTAAGAATAGGGAAGGGGAGCTTAAATACAAATAGTTCTTTCATAAACATCATCCTGAGACTATTACGCTGCCTGCTCCTTCCTTGTTTGATTTATCTGCAGGCCAGTACCTTGTTCCGTTAGAGGCTATTCACGCCTATCGGAACCCTACATCAGCCACAGAGCCATAGTCGGAACCACAAGTTGATCCTCCACGACAGTCTAATTACCAGTGGGATCCGGAGATGATTGCCAACCAGTGGCAATCAGAGTCTTCTTCTTCTTCTCAGTACAACCCCAACTATTATTATGGATATCCGCCAGGCCAACCGTGGCCATAGACCAACTTAGGCCAAAAGCCTAAGCTTGGGGGAGTACATATTTCTCACCAACATTACATTCATGTTCACACACTCATTGCTAGACGTCGGTGCCCATACTTTTTCATTGTATCATCCATGCTAGTTTATTTCCCTTTTATGCTTTCTTCTTGTGTGTTTAATAAACCTTAAGAAAAACCAAAAAAAGAATTAGTTGTAGCTTTTAATTAGTTTACTTTCCATGCTTGTAGTAGTAATTAAAAGAAAACCCAAGAAGATTTCATTATCTTCTTTTGCTTGTTGGGCGCTTTCCCGTGTAAATAGTTTTATTTCTTTTCTTTTCTTTTGGGGGTCGATAGGAGAAGACCATGATTAAATTGTTGAAGTGGATCTTATATGCATTATTGTTGATCTAACAAAAGAGCCCATATTGCCTTGTCTTCTCCAGTTTATTGAATGCTTGCAGATTCCAGCTTAGTCCAATGCACGTGCACTATTATTATTATCCACATCGTTCGGTCGTGCAAGTGAAAGGCAATTATGACGATATATGATGGACTGATTGAGATGATAAAAGCTAGTATGAACTTGACCTTTCTTGTTTTTGTAAATATGATTAGTTCATCGTTCCTGATTCAGCCTATTATGAATAAACATGTTTGCAATGACAACTAGAGATCATAGTTTCTTGTGCCATGCTTGATTAGCTAGGAGCTTATAATGGTTTACCTTGCATGCCAACATGCTATTAAAATGGTTGTGATGTGGTATCATAGGGTGGTATCCTCCTCTGAATGATTCAAGTGACCTGACTTGGCCCATGTTCACGCTTGTAGTTGAAACAAAATCAACATAGCCTTCACGATATTTATGTTCATGGTGGAGTATATCCTACTCATGCTTGCATTCGGTGTTGATTAATTTTAATGCATGTTCATGACTGTTGTCGCTCTCTAGCTGGTCGCTTCCCAGTCTTTTGCTAGCCTTCACCTGTACTAAGTAGGAATACTTCTTGTGCATCCAACCCCATAAACCCCAAAGTTATTTCATATGAGTCCACCATACCTACCTATATATGGTATCTACCTGCCGTTCCAAGTAAATTTGTATGTGCCAAACTCTAAACCTTTAAATAAATATCCTGTTTTGTATGTTTGAATAGCTCATGTATCAACTAGGGATGTCTGTATCTTCCATGTTAGGCGGGTTATTCTCAAGAGGAGTGGAATCCGCTCCTCACTCACAAGAAAATGGCTGGTCACCGGGATGCCCAGTCCCATGCATTATGCAAATCAAATCAAAATAATTGCAAACAAAACTCCCCTGGGACTCTTGTTAGTTGGAGGCACTCGTTGTTTCGAGCAAGACATGGATTGATGCTTGTTGGTGGAGGGGAGTATAAACTTTACCATTCTGTTTGGGAACCGCCTATAATGTGTGTAGCATGGAAGATATCGCCATCTCTTGGTTGTTATGTTGACAATGAAAGTATACCGCTCAAAATATTATTCATCTCTATTTCAAACAGAGCTCTGGCACCTCTACAAATCCCTGCTTCCCTCTGCGAAGGGCCTATCTATTTACTTTCATGTTGAGTCATCATCCTCTTATTAAAAAGCACTAGTTGGAGAGCACCGCTGTCATTTGCATTCATTACTATTAGTTTACATTGAGTATGACTTGACTGGATCTCTTTTACCATGAATTACAATGTCTAGTCAGTCCTTGATCTTGAAAGGTGCTATGCATTTATGTTTTGCGGTCTCAGAAAGGGCTAGCGAGATACCATCTTGTTATATCATATTATGATTGTTTTGAGAAAGTGTTGTCATCCGAGATATATTATTATTTCTCGCTAGTTGATTATTCCATTGATATGAGTAAACATGAGACCTATGCGTTATTGTGAATATGGTTAGTTCATAATCTTTGCTGAAAACTTGAATGCTGGCTTTACATATTTACAACAACAAGAGCAAACAGAATTTGTAAAAGTTTTTCTTTATCACTTTCAATTTATCAACTGAATTGCTTGAGGACAAGCAAAGGTTTAAGCTTGGGGGAGTTGATATATGTCTTCGTCGTATCTACTTTTCCAAACACTTTTGCCCTTGTTTTGGACTCTAACTTGCATGATTTCAATGGAACTAACCCGGACTGACGTTGTTTTCAACAGAATTACCATGGTGTTATTTATGTGCAGAAACAATAGTTCTCGGAATGACCTGAAACTTCACGGAACGTCTTTTTGGAAATAATAAAAAATCCTTGCAAAAGATGAAGACCAGGGGCCCACACCCTAGCCACGAGGGTGGGGGCGTGCCTGCCCCCAGGGCGCGCCCCCCAACCTCGTGGGCCCCCTGGAGCTCCTCCGTCCTCAACTCCAACTCTATATATTTGCTTTCGGGGAGAAAAACAATCAAAGATAAGGATTCATCGCGTTTTACGATACAGAGCCGCCGCCAAGCCCTAAAACCTCTCAGGAGGGCTGATCTGGAGTCCGTTCGGGGCTCCGGAGAGGGGAATCCGTCGCCATCGTAATCATCAACCTTCCTCCATCGCCAATTTCATGATGCTCACCGCCGTGCGTGAGTAATTCTATCGTAGGCTTGCTGGACGGTGATGGGTTGGATGAGATTTATCATGTAATCGAGTTAGTTTTGTTAGGGTTGGATCCCTAGTATCCATTATGTTCTAAGATTGATGTTGCTATGACTTTTCTATGCTTAATGATTGTCATTAGGGCCCGAGTGCCATGATTTCAGATCTGAACCTATTATGTTTTCATCAATATATGAGAGTTCTTGATCCTATCTTGCAAGTCTATAGTCACCTACTATGTGTTATGATCCATTAACCCCGAAGTGACAATAATCGGGATACTTACCGGTGATGACTATAGTTTGAGGAGTTCATGTATTCACCATGTGTTAATGCTTTGGTCCGGTACTCTATTAAAAGGAGGCCTTAATATCGCTTAGTTTCCGCTAGGACCCCGCTGCCATGGGAGGGTAGGACAAAAGATGTCATGCAAGTTCTTTTCCATAAGCATGTATGACTATATTCGGAATACATGCCTACATTACATTGATGAATTGGAGCTAGTTCTGTGTCACCCTAGGTTATGACTGTTACATGATGAACCGCATCCGGCATAATTCTCTATCAACGATCCATTGCCTACGAGCTTTCCATATATTGTTCTCCGCTTATTTACTTTTCCATTACTATTGCTATCATCACTACAAAATACCAAAAACACTACTTTTGCTACCATTACCTTTTGCTATCGTTACCACTACTATCATATTACTTTTCTACTAAATACTTTGCTGCAGATATTAAGTTTCCAGGTGTGGTTGAATTGACAACTCAGCTACTAATAGTTGAGAATATTCTTTGGCTCCCTTGTGTCGAATCAATAAATTTGGGTTGAATACTCTACCCTTGAAAACTGTTGCGATCCCCTATACTTGTGGGTTATCATGCATCATGGTATTCTTTAGAGAAGCTTGAAATGGGGATGACCAAACCCTAGCACCAATTTAATTCAGACAAGATCAACCTAAAATATTTCTCAATGATTCCAAAGTGCCCTTAAAAATGTTCATGATTATGGGAAGTGATTAAAATCTCCTCCATAAATATTGTACATTTTTCCATGACATTTGTGGACTTTGAGTTAACTCCTAAATATTTGATGTGGTTATAAATTCCCATAAATATATTTATAACTCCAATAATTCTGAAAAATAATGTGGGGCTTTGGATTAGTTCATCTTACACCCACAAGAATTTCATAAATAACTAAAATGATTTAGTGCTGGAACTAAATCAAAACAAACAGAAAAAATTAGAAAACAAAACAGAAATAGGAAAAGACAGAAAGGAGAGAAACCTCACGTGGGCTTTAGCTAGCAGAAGTGGCCCAGCCCACCACCGCTTCCCCGTCTATCGTCTTCCTCCCCGTGCCAGTCGGACACCGCACGTGGTCGACGCGCGCGAGCACGCGTTCGGCCACCTCCTGCCTGCTTACCGCTGCTGGAGACAGCCCCGAAAGCCACACACCCACCCTGGAACCCCCTCGACCCTCTCTCGTTCTCCCAGTGTCTCCCCCCCTCGCTCCTCTGCTTTCTCTTCCCATGGCCGAGCATGCCCACCGCCACTGACGCCGTTCACCACGGCTAGAGCCACTGCCCCGCCTCTCCGTCGTGTCCAGAAGGACCGCCTCGTTCCCCTCTTCATCCACACAGAGCCACACTTCGCCGGAAGATCTACATCACCCTCACGTCATCATCTTCGTCCTCGGATCGCCGGAGATCTCCGTCGTTGATGCGCCACCTCTAGACCTGCCCCGACCATGCCGAGCCTTCCATTGCAAGTGCCGTGAGCCACTCCCCCTTCCCCCCTGCTCCCATTGTCATTTGCATGTCGTAGCATCATTCCCGCCGTGACCGGAGCTCGCCGCTGCCCGACTTTGTCGCTGGCGTGGCCTGAGCTCGAACCACCCACGCCCTTACACTACATCGCTCTCCTGGTGCCTCCAGGAGGCTGGCCTAGCCCCTCTACGCGCTCGCCTGCTTGCTCTAGCGCCACGCTCGCATGAAGCCGAGCTCCGACCGCCACCTCGCTCGCCGCAGTCACCAAGTACGGCCTCCCCAGCATGAACCGATGCCATGGTTCGATGCATGCACACACCAGCTACGCATAGATGCCCTCGGCCGCCATTTTGGTCGCCGGAGCGCGAAACCCGCAGCTCTCCGCCGTGTCTGGCCTCGCCGGCGTCCAGTCGTCGGCAGGTTTTGACCCAGTTGACCCGGGCTTGACCACCGTTTGACCCCCAGTGGGTCATTGACGTGTGGGCCCGGCCCCTTCTAACTTTTGGTTAAATTAATAACTAATTTTAGTTAAGCCACTGTTTCACTGACATGCGGGCCTCGCCCGACTAATTAAACTTGCTTAGGTTCAATTCACATTACAATTAGCCATGTTCACTAACATGTGGGTCCCAGCCATCAGGTCTGACCTAGGATGGCGCCTTTGACCTGCTGACGTAGTGATGATGTCACTCTAACGTCATAAAGTCTTTTCTAGAATTTAAGTAAATCTAACTGCTTTATTTATTTTCAGAAAATGTTCAAAACTTTGAAAAATCATAGAAATTACACCATAACTTCAAATGAAATAAGTTATATATGAAAAATTATTACAAAAATCCAATCTATCCATTGATACTAGTTTCATGCATGTTAAAACAAGTTAAACCTGCTAATCAAGTCAAACCAATTAAATGTCCTTTGAATATTAACATATGGAGTTTGGATTTGAACCTAGGGTTCAAACCAACTTCATTTAACTTGTTGCTAGTTGCATTAGCTCAACCAACAGCATATTGCCATGTCACATTGATGCATCATCTTGTTGCATTGCATTGATTGTGTTCTTTCTTGTTTGCTGTTGTTTATCCCCTCTTAGTAGACGTGGTCCCGACGATGAGTTCGATGACGCCGATGAAGAGCTATACTATCTTCAGAAGTGCCAGGCAAGCAAAACCCCCTTGTTCATTTCGATACAATCCCACTCTCTCGCCTCTGCTCTCTTTTACTCCATGAGGACAACAGCGCTTCAACTGTTAGATGCTGCGATAGTTGAACCCCTTTCTCTAGATGACCTGTCATTGCCACAGTAAATAGATGAAACCCACTAGCATGAGTAGGAGTTGTTTGAGCCCTGATGTGCCTACTCATTCATACTTGTTGTCATGCCTGCTATTGCTTAGAGTTGAGTCGGGTCTGATTCATCAGGGATGAATTGAAATGTGGCGAACTTGTCTTACTATTGAGAGCTAAGTGTGTGAACACGATTTGGTAAAGGTAGCAGTGAGAGGCCATATAGGAGTACATGGTGGGTTGTCTCATTGAAACCATCCTCAGGAACTGTGTTCTGTGTTTGTGATCCATGAACAGTTACTACGACACATTGGGTTCCGGTAACTTGACCCCTCTCGGCTTATTAATCGCCTCGATCTATGTCCAGGAGTTGCAACTAGTTTCTGGTGTTTGTAGGATATGTGTTGGGGGCCGTGCATAGCGCTAACCCTAGGGGTGGGCTATGATGCGGTAGAGACACGAGGCACGTTGTACCGGGACGCCCGTTTGGTGCCTCGAGAACCCTGCTCTCATCGCTTGGGGACTTGAGCAAAACCCCGGCCGGATCTCCTTGCGGATGGAACCCGAATAGGTGATAAACCTGGACTAGAGACTTGTGTGGTTAGTCAGATCATGGCCGACTCCCTTGCCAGGCTTCTGCTTGAAGGTTGCCGAGACATGACGTGTATATGGTGGTAAGTGGCGAGAGCTTGTGTGAAGAAGTACACCCCTGCAGGGTTATAAATGATCTATTCGAATAGTCGCGTCCGCAGTAAAGGACTTCTGGGTTGCCTATGTAATTCATAGACAAGTGAAAGTGGACACTCTAAAATGCGCAAGATAAGCGTGAGTGCTATGGATGGCGTCCTCGTAGGGAGGCGGGAGCGGATCCATAGTGGTGTATTGATTGGTGAATATGTGGACTCGTGTGCGCCACCCAAAAGAGTTACTTGCAGTCGTAGTTCAGGATAGCCACCGAGTCAAAGCTGGCTTGCTGCAGTTAAACTCTATGACCCCTTTTGTTGATATTGATGCATATGTAGCTAGTTCTAATGTAAGTCTTGCTAGGTACATTTGTACTCACGTTTGTTTAATTTATGTTTTTTGTAGAGAGACTTCAGTCTCACTATTGGTTCCGCGTGGACTTCGACGTTCAGCTTCTTACCTTAGCTACAATCTTGTACCCTTGGGAGGGTCTTATAGATAGGTAGGCTTACTAGCCTTCTCTCTTTTCAGATGTATGTACTCAGACATATTTATGCTTCCACTGAGCCATGGTAGCTTGCTACTGCTCCGGAACACTTAGGCTGGCCGGCGTGTGTCCTTCTTCGTTCATGTGTCTGTCCCTTCGGGGAAATGTCACGCGTTGTTCCTTTAAGTCCTTGTAGCTTGCTACGACTTGGGTTAATACTTTGATGACCAACACGTATGTTGCTGGGTCATGTATGCCTGTCCCTGTAAGTTAGTGCCACCTTGGGTTTACGACTAGTCATGTCGGCCCGGGTTCTCTATCATACGGATGCTAGCGACACTATCATATACGTGAGCCAAAAGGTGCAAACGGAACCGGGCTATGTAAGGTGGCACCCATGGGAATACCGCGCGTGATGCCACAAAGTTATATGATGTGTTACATGCTAGATCGGTGTGTCTTAGGATCGGGGTCCTGACATTGTTTCCTCTTTGGTGCTAAAGAGGCAAGCGCAGGTGAGGAGACCAAAGGCATCACGTAAAGGTTTCCATATCGGTGCAACAAGACCAAGACCAGCAGGACAGCAGGACGAAGGTCACCATGGAGCCTAGGACGGCATCACCCCGAGAGCCTTTGGTAGGCGAAGACCACCTTTTGTCAGGATAGCTTGTACTAGTTGTCCCCCTTCAAATTTGCCGTTGTGGGATCCCTTCCTGCCTCATATTTGGGAAGAGGACCCGGGCCTCTGTATATAGGACTAGCCACCACCGTAGTGAGGCATCTCATCTTGGACTGGATCCATTCCCACAAGCGACCACACTCACCAAGCACAAGAGCACCTCTCCTCAGGAGGCTGTTCTTCCCTTGTAACTATTCATCCTCAGCCCGAGAGGCAATCCACCACACCACACTGGAGTAGGGTATTACACCACATCGGTGGCCCAAACCAGTATAAACTCTTGTGTCTCTTGTCCTTTGGGTTCGTCGAGTTAGGCCGTGAGATTACGTTGTGTGTGAGCTAGAGAGGGGGGGGAGATCTTCATGCGCACCCCAGTGTTCGAACCTCAAGGGTTTTGCCGGAACCCGAAATCCGACATTCAGCGCGCCAGGTAGGGGTGCGCCGGAGCTTCTCTTCCACCAGTTGATCCGACGACACCTCACGGTTCCGATGTCCGGCGACTCAAGGACCAACGCCGACTGCTGGGAAGCTTGGCCGGCCCGGGCGGCGCCGTCCGCCCAAGAAGACCTCAACCCTGTGCCCCAGGTGGCACGCGCAACACCAAACGCTATAGGGCGCGGGCGGCGTGGTCAAAGGCCTTCCACCCTCACTCCATGACAAGCGTGGGCGGCCGCACGGGCCTCAAGTCACGCTGCGGCAACCGCGCCGCACACCCAATGGGAACAAGCAAACATGAGGGCCGCGCTCACAGTGGCTCGGGAGCTGCTGCGATGCTGACTGATGGAGAGCGGTCGGGATGCATTGCTGGAGCGCGTCGTCGAGCTACTGGATGCCGCGGCCTCGAGAGCGCCGCCCTTCTACTCCCTGCTTACGCCTTAGGCCACGGCCGGATTGCATGGCAGGCCTCGCCGCACCTGCGTGCCCCCAGGAGCGCCAGGAGGCTTCATCGACACCGGCGCGATCAGTAGCACCGGACACCCAATCGCACCCACGCCACCTCCGATGGGCGCGAGCATGAGCGTCACCACCCGCAGCCTCAGCGGAGTGCCGCCCTACCATCCTCAGGGCGGCGCGCTGGGCCTGGCAACGTGGAGTGTGGGGGCACTTCGGCGAGGTCTTCGGGGCGGCGGCCTCGGAGGCCTATGTGCCCCGCATGATGGACCAGGAGTATGCGCTAGAAGACGACCCTGGCTCGTTCCTCGAGTCGGGCTGGGAGGAGGAGGCGCTGGAAGCTTAGGCCTTCCAGGAGCCCCCCCGGAGCCTCCCCAACCATGCCGGCGACAACAGCTACAGGGCACCACTAATATCTCAGGAGCAAGCTTACGCTAACCATGGGTCGCAGGAGGGTCGGGTCACAATGGCGGACGGCGGCCCCAGCTCAACGGCCTCCCTTCCGCCAGGAGGAGCGCACTGGGGGCTGCAGGGGAGGGGTCGGGAGCAAGGTCCCTCCCCGCATCGCGTGGAGCAGGGTGTCCCCCGGAGGTAGGCCCTCTGTCGGGGAGGTGCCGGTGAGCCTTCCCCTGGCAGAGGACCCGTGGTTGCCGAGGGCGCCGCTGGAGTCCCGCTGGAGTCCCCTTTTCCCCTTGGCTTCATCCTGGTTTCCAGACACACCAATGGTTGTCGAGGGTGGCGCAAGGCGGGGCCCTCGTCTGGCGATATGAAGTAAGGCTCGCGTCTGTGAAGATCTCCGCTCGTGACACTCTCACGATAATGAGTGGGGCTGTACATGCCCCAGAGTCTCAGGAGTGCCGCCCTCGGGCCTCGGGGGCTCCCTCCCACGTCCTAGTGGCAGCACTTAGCTCCGCGCTGGTGAGAAGACAAGAAGACTAGACAAGGCACCGGACGTGGCCATTTGCTTTTGATCTCTCTTCTGTAGCCGTGTTTTCTGGCTTTGGATTTAAATTTGAAGTTGAATTTTCATTGGTATGCGCGGGGGTGGGTGTCTTTTCTCGATTCATGCTATTTCTTGCAATCTGGTTCCCTGCCCTAATTCGGAGTTCGCACATGCTGCTTCCCCCTTGCGAGCTCCTCGCGAGCGGGGGCTGGGCACGGCGCACGCACGCGGCGCGCGCGTCCTTTCATTGCTGGCACTTGCTTCTCACGAGGCCATGTCGGACGGATCGGCAGGTCCCTCAGAAGCTCACGATCTCACGAGCCGGTCGGAAACCGACCCTGACTAAGGTAAACTGGAGCAGTATGCTCGCGACGGGGCTCGTGGGCTCATAAAAATGCATCTTCAGCTTGGCCTAAGGAATAGAGGCAGTAATCTGTTTAGAGGAGGGGCTCCCCCTCCCAAAATGCTCTTACAACTTTCGGGGTTGTGCCCAAGTTTTCGCATACAGGGTCAGCGACAAGGAAGCACGGGCTCGATCGGACATATCGCTCACCGCGTCCTCCGGGTGGCCCTCAGACGCGTCGCTGGCGTCGCCGTCACCATCGTTGGCATCACCATCATCGTCGCCGGCATCACCATCACCATTGCTGGCGTCGCCCGCACCATGGTCGACCACGTTGTCCTCGGAGGAGAAGGCCCTGACTAGAGGGTCAACATTGTCTTCAACCCAGCACGCCAGGTCACCTCGGATGGCCTTAGGCACAGGGGCAAGTTCGGTGCCGGTGACAAGGAGGGGAACCACGGTGACGGGGTTCTCACGGGACCCCTCAAGGCTGACTAGACGTAGCCCCCATTCATCAAAGGGGGGCATCTGCCCCGCGAACTCCACCCTATTTGAGCAACAGTACAAGAGGCATCTCTTCAGTGGCATATCGGCTGGCGAGGGGGCGCCCACCAGGACCTCGAGCACCGTTCTTCGTGCCTCGAGCGGAAGCTCCAACTCTTGACGCATCATGCGATCCTGGCCGAGAGATAGGGCCCACATCAGCTAGGAATGGCGCTGGAGTGGGACGACGCGGTGTCGGAGGATCTCCTTCATCACCATGGGCACGGTCAAGCCAAGATCTTTCAACCTCCTGAGCCGGAGCCAGACGAAGGCGAGGCGGGGGCTCGTAAGCTTCTCGTGAGCCCAGCCGGAGATGGGGACGGCGGGTGCAGACGGTGGCGAGAGCAAAGGGCTGAGCACTCCGACATCCACATACACCCACCACGTCCGGAACCCGCTCGCGGACGGCGGGAGTTCAAAGTCTATCCCCGAGCCAGCCGTCACCGCGACGGCCTGGAAGCTCAGGCACCCTGAGCACTGCAAGGGGTCGGTCAGGTGCAGCGAGAAGAAATGGTGCAGAAGGGCCAAGGAGGGGGCAATGCCCACCATGGCCTCACAGACAAAGGCAAAGACGACAAGAAGAGCAACAGATTGGGGATCTAGGTGCAGTAGATGAATCTGGTAATGGGAAAGCACGGCCTTGTAGAAGGCGGAGAAGGGGGGACCAGACCGGCCCAGAGGGCGTCGATGAAGACCTGGACCTTGGTGGCTGTTCTATCGACAAAAGCTCGGGACACAGGCCAGGCCGCCGTCCCTCCCCATTCATTGAAGCCGGAGGCGAGGGAAAGGCACACCATGTCCATGTCCTCCTCATTGAGCACCCGCGATCGGCCAATAGCGGGCTCGACGGCCAAGGGTGGGATGGCTGAGGACAGGGGCTTCTTCCCTTTCTCCATCCGGTTCGGTGCCATGGCGATAGAGAGGACTGAGCCTAGGTTGGATTGAGAGAGGAAGTTGAGGTTCAAAGAAGCAGAGGAGTCGGGGAGTGCGCTGCCAGCAATGGGGAGATAACTGTGTGGGACACCGTGGCCGCCTAGCCAGGCGAATATCAAGGCTGCGTGGGGAAGCGGGGCCGCCCACGTCCAATCGATCGCCATGAGTTGAGCAGGGCCGCGGGCTGTTGGGGCCCACGACGCTCCGTGCTTGCCCTTTAGCTTCACCTTGAAGCCAAGTCCGAGCGCTCCTTGGGCCCGGGGGCTACTATCGGCGTTCTGGGAATGGGGGTCCCCAGACCTGCCTGCCTGCGGCCCACAGCGTGGCTCCACCAGCGGCCTTGTATGACCCATCTTCACCAGCAAACACTCAAGACTCTCGCGAGGGGCCAAGCCTCGTGAGGGGGACGACGCAAGACCTCCTCAGGGGCGGCCTCACCAGGCTGGTTCGCAAGGGGCGGAGAGATCAAGGCAAGGGACACCTCGCGAGGTTTGTGTGAAGCAAGCCACGACGACTGGAGCCAGACGGGCGCCAGGCGGGCGCCAGCGCGCAGTGTCCTCGTTTCCTCTTTGGTGCTAAAGAGGCAAGCGCAAACGAGGAGTCCCGAGGCATCAAGAAAAAGTTTCCATATCGGTGCAAAAAGACCAAGACCAGCAGGACAGCAGGACGGAGGTCACCGTGGAGCCCAGGACGGCGTCACCACCAGAGCCTTTGGCAGGCGAAGACCACCTTTTGTCAGGATAGCTTGTACTAGTTGTTCCCCTTCAAATTGGCCATTGTGGGAACCCTTCCCGCCTAATATTTGGGAAGAGGACCCGGGCCTCTATATATAGGGCTAGCCACCACCGTAGGGAGGCATCTCATCTTGGACCAGATCCATTCCAACAAGCCACCACACTCACCAAGCACAAGAGCACCTCTCCTCAGGAGGCTGTTCTTCCATTGTAACTGTTCATCCTCAGCCCGAGAGCAAATCCACCACACCACACTGGAGTAGGGTATTACACCACATCGGTGGCCCGAACCAGTATAAACTCTTGTGTCTCTTGTCCTTTGGGTTCGTCGAGTTAGGCCGTGAGATCACAGTGTGTGCGAGCTAGAGAGGGGGGAGATCTTCGTGCGCACCCCAGTGTTCGAACCTCAAGGGTTTTGCCGGAACCCAAAATCCAACAGTGACAATAAACAACCACACAGGAGAAAAAAATCGCTTGAAAATAAAAGGCGCAAACATAGATATATAACAGCATGGGTTCCCAACATAGTTCGTACAACCCGAATACATTTAGTCATATATTATGTCCTTCGAACATTGGCCCTCTATCTCTCGGGCTCCTTCTAGGATGTCGTCAAAGTACCTCTCCGGTTTCCGATGATCTTTGCCCTCGGGCGGGCCTGTAGTTGTCACTTCGGTGGCCTTCATCTTCGCCTAGTGCATTTTAACGCGGGCGAAGGCCATCCGGGCACCCTCTATGCAGGCCGAGCGCTTTACAGCATCAATCCACGGCTGTGCGTCAACCAACTGGGCCACCAAACCGAAGTAGCTGCTAGGGATCAGCTTGGTCGGCCCAAGTTGGACTATCAGGCGCTTCTTAGCCAAACCCGCCACCCTATGCAGCTCTACCAGCTGCTTCAGCTGGTCGTCCAGCAGCATCGGGTGTCCCGACGCGAGAAATTGCGACCAAAATAGCTTCTCAGTCGAGTTCCCCTCCTGGGCTTGGAAGAACTTCGAGGCATCAGTGCAACTCTTTGGAAGATCCAAAAACGCGCCTGGAGAACTCCACACTCATGTGAGCAAAGCATACCTCTGACCTCCAAACATACTTTGCAAAAGAAAGGCCTTACCAGCCGCTATCTGCCACACCTGGTGGATCTCTTCGCGAGTGCTCCGGGACTCGCTCCGCGCTTTTTTGGCATCTTGGAGAGCCTTGGCAAGCTTGGAGGACTGGCTGAGGTCTCTTGTTCCAATGTCTCGCATTTGCTGATGGCATCCTTTAGCTCCTACTCGAGTTCGGCCACCCGAGATTCATGTTGGCGGCGAGCAGGCTATTCGTCCTCTAGTTCAGTAGCCGCTTTATCAGCTACTGCCTTATTTGCCTCGGCTTCCTTCTTGGCTTGGGCAAGGGCGCCTTTGAGGGTCTCGACCTCGGCTGCGCCAACTATGATCATAAACAAAGCATTCTGTGAGTTAACCTATAAATATGCATATCACTTCTAGTACGAAAATTAATTTCTTTTTAACATCATACGCATACCTTGCTTTTCATCGAACCACTTGTTGATGCGGCCAAGCTCCTCATTGGCCACTAGAAGCTTTCGATTGAGTTCGGAAACTTCTGCGGCCTGGGCGGTTGCCGCCAACATGGAGGCCTGTTACAATGACAACACAGTATGTTACTATCCCGAGTACTATGCCGATCCTCTATCCGGTTTCTTCTAAACCGGACAGAGCCTCAGGGGCTACTGTCTATACATAGGTTTATTCTTCTATATGAAAAGTTTTTAGAACATTACGTCCCATACCTCAAAGCCTCTCAGTAGGATGCAGAAGGCTTCGTTTAGTCCGTTTTTAGCATACTGAACCTTCTCCATAACCACACCCATCAGGGTGCGGTGCTCCTCCACGACGGAAGCACATTGCAGTGCTTCCTACAAATCATGGGGCACCTCCGGATTAGTGGAGGTTGCCGATGGAACTGATGCTCCTCCCCCTATTTTGTAGGGGGTTTCTTATCCGATCCCGGAGCCGTGCTGGTCTCCGAAATGATGTTGGCGCCCGGATTGCTGGGGCTCCCCATCATCAATTGTCATAGGGGTCGCCTCCCCTAGGTATTCGGCGACGGAGGTATTACCCTCGGGCGCTCTCTTGACGGTCTCGTCTGCCCCGCCCCCCCTCGGCCAGGAGAGGTCGTTCGGGACGACACTCCGGTTTCATCCATGGCAATAGGCGAGGCGGCTTGAGGTGGCGTGTCACTCTCTGCCATTTTGGGCGGTAGAGAATTTCCCTCCGATAATGGAGTATGCGGGAGCTCGCGGGGAGGGCTGAAAGGCAAATAACAAAATAACTTACATAATGGAAGCAGGTAGACCGAAGATAAATAGTAAGTTTCTGAATACTTATGATTCGGCCAGGGGCTTCACCCTGGGAGGTCTCTTGGGGACTAGTTCGTACTCTGGGTCCGAACTATCCGAGAGGGTCAGCTTCCCTCTCTTGGGCGCCTCCCCCTCCGGTTCTTTGGCATTGTTGAGGAAATCGTTAACTGGTAACTGCTCGGTCGACTGGTGATTAGGGGATTAATAGGCTAATCGGCAAGTTAATCGACCATTTAATCAATTAATCGGATGATTTATCGGGTAATCAACTACTCGGGCACCCTATGAGTAGGGATTAATCGGCAAGCTAACTGGTTAATCGGATGAATTCTTGATCAGGGGTCTTTGGAGGCCACCCTCTTCTTCTTCCTCCTCTTATGGGTGGAGTCACTTTCCATGTCCTCCTCCTCTTCTTCCTCGTCTCCCTCGTGGGAAGAGAGGGCTTCGGTATCTCCGGACACTGTTTCCTAAGGACCTTTGTGGCGGGGGCCGCCCTTGGCCTCCTTGCCCTTCTTCTTCTTGGTCTTCTTCTCTGGCGTCTGATAGGGCGCCGGGACGAGCATCTCCGTCAGCTGGGGTGTGGTCGGGTCCTCAGGCAACGGTGCCGGACAGTTGATCTGATCCGCCTTTGCTTTCCAGACCTATAAGGAAAGAAGGCAATATAATTTCTATTATATCTGAAATATTGACCAGATAGGTCTATAGAAAGATTATGCTTACCGCTGTGGCCGGGTTCTCGATGTCGAGTCCGATGTCCTCGGTCTTCTTCTGCCACTTCTTCTAAGCCTTGAAGAGCTACTTCCATATATCTTCGGCCGAAGAAGCGCTTCAGGGTCTGTGGCTCCTCTAGATTAAACTCCCACATGGGGGAGACCCGGAGCTGGCAGGGAAGGGGGTGGCGGAAGAGCATCACTTGGATCACATTTGTGAGTCCGGTGTTCTCACCTAACATGTCAGAGATGCGCTTCTGGAGCATCTTCACCTCCTATTTGGACCCTCCCCAATCAAGGCCCTTGGCGGTCCATGAGGTAAGTCTCACGGGGAGTCCGAATCTAAAATCAGGCATGGCCTCCCAGTTGGTGTCGCGGGGTTCGGTGATGTAAAACCACTCTTGTTGCCATACCTTAATTGTTTCCACGAATGCCCCCTTCGCCAGATGGCGTTGGGGAGCTTGCTTACCATAGCTCTAATGTCTACTACACCACCTTCTTCTTGTAGACGTTGTTGGGCCTCAAAGTGCACAGGTTTGTAGAACAGTAGCAAATTTCCCTCAAGTGGATGACCTAAGGTTTATCAATCCGTGGGAGGCGTAGGATGAAGATGGTCTCTCTCAAACAACCCTACAACCAAATAGCAAAGAGTCTCTTGTGTCCCGAACACACCCAATACAATGGTAAATTGTATAGGTGCACTAGTTCGGCGAAGAGATGGTGATACAAGTGCAATATGGATGGTAGATATAGGTTTTTGTAATCTGAAAATATAAAGACAGCAAGGTAGCAAGTGGTAAACGTGAGCGTAAACGGTATTGCAATGCTAGGAAACAAGGCCTAGGGTTCATACTTTCACTAATGCAAGTTATCTCAACAATAATAACATAATTGGATCATATAATCCCTCAACATGCAACAAAGATTCACTCCAAATTCACTAATAGCGGAGAACAAACGAAGAGATTATTGTAGGGTACGAAACCACCTCAAAGTTATTTTTTCTGATCGATCTATTCAAGAGTTCATAGTAAAATAACACGAAGCTATTCTTTCCGTTCAATCTATCCTAGAGTTCGTACTAGAATAACACCTTAAGACACAAATGAACCAAAACCCTAATATCACCTATATACTCCAATGTCACCTCAAGTATCCGTGGGTATGATTATACGATATGCATCACAGAATCTCAGATTCATCTATTCAACCAACACAAAGAACTTCAAAGAGTGCCCCAAAGTTTCTACCAGAGAGCCAAGACGAAAATGTGTGCCAACCCCTATGCATACGTTCACGAGGTCATGGAACTCGCAACTTGATCACCAAAACATACATCAAGTGGATCACGTGAATATCCCATTATCACCACAAATAAGCACATGCAAGACATACATCAAGTGTTCTCAAATCTTCAAAGACTCAATCTGATAAGATAACTTGAAAGGGAAAACTCAATCCATTACAAGAGAGTAGAGGGGCAGAAACATCGTAAGATCCAACTATAATAGCAAAGCTCGTGATTCATCAAGACCGTGCCAAATCAAGAACACGAGAGAGAGAGAGAGATCAAACACATAGCTACTGGTACATACCCTCAGGCCCGAGGGTGAACTACTCCCTCCTCGTCATGGAGAACGCCGACGTGATGAAGATGGCTGCCGGAGAGGGATTCCCGCCTTCGGCAGGGTACTGAAATGGGTCTAGATTGGTTTTCGGTGGCTACAGAGGCTTGCGGCGGCGGAACTCCTGATCTAGGTTATTTTCTGGAGGTTTCAGTATTTATAGAAATCTTTGGCATTGGGAACAAATTAGGGAGGTGCCCGAGTCGTCCACGAGATAGGGTGGCGCGCCCGGGGGGTTAGGGCGGGGCCCCCACCCTCGTGGACGGCCCGGGACTCATCTAGCCCAACTCTTTTACTCTGGGGGCTTCTTTTGGTCCATAAAAAATCATGAAAAATTGCACGTCAATTGGACTCCATTTGGTATTCCTTTTCTTTAAACTGAGAAACAAGGAAAACAGAAACTGGGACAGGGCTCTAGGTTAATAGGTTAGTCCCAAAAATCATATAAAATAGCATATAAATGCATATAAACATCCAAGATGGATAATATAATAGCATGGAACAATAAAAAATTATAGATACGTTGGAGACGTATCAATCATCCCCAAGCTTAATTCCTGCTCGTCCTCGAGTAGGTAAATGATAAAAACAAATTTTTTGATGTGGAATGCTACCTAACATAATTTTTAATGTAATCTTCTCTATTGTGGCAAGAATATTCAGATCCATAAGATTCAAGACAAAATTTTAATATTGACATAAAAACAATAATACTTCAAGCATACTAACCAAGCAATTGTGCCTTCTCAAAATAACATGGCCAAAGAAAGCTATCCCTACAAAATCATATAGTCTGGCCATACTCTATCTTCATCACGCAAAATATTTAAATCATGCAAAACCCCGATGACAAGCCAAGCAATTGTTTCATACTTTTGATGTTCTCAAACCATTTCAATCTTCACGCAATACATGAGCGTGAGCCATGGATATAGCACTATAGGTGGATTAGAATGGTGGTTGTGGAGAAGACAAAAAGGAGAAGATAGTCTCACATCAACTAGGCGTATCAACGGGCTATGGAGATGCCCATCAATAGATATCAATGTGAGTGAGTAGGGATTGCCATGCAACGGATGCACTAGAGCTATAAATGTATGAAAGCTCAAAAAGAAACTAAGTGGGTGTGCATCCAACTCACTTGTTCATGAAGACCTAGGGCATTTTGAGGAAGCCCATCATTGGAATATACAAGCCAAGTTCTATAATGAAAAATTCCCACTAGTATATGAAAGTGACAAAATAGGAGACTCTCTATCATGAAGATCATGGTGCTACTTTGAAGCACAAGTGTGGAAAAGGGATAGTAGCATTGCCCCTTCTCTCTTTTTCTCTCATTTTAGTTTGGGCCTTTTTCTCTCTTTTTATGTCCTCTTTTTTTCGTCCGGAATCTCATCCCGACTTGTGGGGGAATCATAGTCTCCATCATCCTTTCCTCACATGGGACAATGCTCTAATAATGAAGATCATCACACTTTTATTTACTTACAACTCAAGAATTACAACTCGATACTTAGAACAAAATATGACTCTATGTGAATGCCTCCGGCGGTGTACTGGGATGTGCAATGATTCAAGAGTGACATGTATGAAAAATAATGAAGGTGGCTTCGCCACAAATACGATCTCAACTACATGAGCATGCAAAGCAATATGACAATGATGGATCGTGTCATAATAAACGAAACGGTGGAAAGTTGCATGGCAATATATCTCAGAATGGCTATGGAGATGCCATAATAGGTAGGTATGGTGGCTGTTTTGAGGAAGGTAATGGTGGGTTTATGGTACCGGCGAAAGTTGCGCGGTACTAGAGAGGCTAGCAATGGTGGAAGGGTGAGAGTGCGTATAATCCATGGACTCAACATTAGTCAGTAAGAACTCACATACTTATTGCAAAAATCTATTAGTTATCGAAATGAAGTACTACGCACATGCTCCTAGGGGGATAGATTGGTAGGAAAAGACCATCGCTCATCCCCGACCGCCACTCATAAGGAAGACAATCAAAAAATAAATCATGCTCTGACTTCATCACATAACGGTTCACCATACGTGCATGCTACGGGAATCACAAACTTTAACACAAGTGTCTCTCAAATTCACAACTACTCAAGTAGCACGACTCTAATATCACCATCTTCATACTCAAAACAATCATCAAGTATCAAACTTCTCATAGTATTCAATGCACTTTATATGAAAGTTTTTATTATACCCATCATGGATGCCTATCATATTAGGACTAATTTCACAACCAAAGCAAATTACCGTGTTGTTTTAAAAGACTCTCAAAATAATATAAGTGAATCATGAGAGTTGATCTATTTCTTCAAAATAAAACCACCGTCGTGCTCTAAAAAGATATAAGTGAAGCACTAGAGCAAATGACAAACTACTCCGAAAGATATAAGTGAAGACCAATGAGTAGTCAAATAATTATGCTACTATGTGAAGACTGTCTAACATTTAATAATTTCAGTTCTTGGGATATTATTCAAACAGCAAGCAAAACAAAATAAAATAAAATGACGCTCCAAGCAAAACACATATCATGTGGTGAATAAAAATATAGCCTCAAGTAAAGTTACCGATGAACGAAGAAGAAAGAGGGGATGCCTTCTGGGGCATCCCCAAGCTTAGGCTCTTGTTTGTACTTGAATATTACCTTGGGGTGCCTTGGGAATCCCCAAGCTTAGGCTCTTTCCACTCCTTATTCCATAGTCCATCAAATCTTTACCCAAAACATGAAAACTTCACAACACAAAACTTAACAGAAAACTCGTAATCTCCATTAGTATAAGAAAGCAAATCACCACTTAGGTACTGTCAAGACAAGATTCATAATTTTTCTCAAATGATGCCTACTGTACCATACCATTTCTACAATTTATATTAAGCAATATAAGCCATAGAAACTAGAAAACAAGCAAACTATGCATCAAAAACAAAATCTGTCAAAAACAGAACAGTCTGTAACTCTCGAACACTTCTATAACTCCAAAAATCATGAGAAATTAGGAAGTTCTATGCAATTTGTTTATTGATATACTTCAGTTGGAATTGGTATTTTATCACTCTCTGGTAAAAAATGAAATATATTTTCGTGAGCGCATACTTTCTGTTTTTATCAGCAAGATCAAACAATAATCACCCAAGAAGATCCTAAAGGCTTACTTGGCACAAACACTAATTAAAACACACAATAATAACATAATATAGATGAATTATTTATTACTAAACAGGAACAAAAAGAAAAGAACAATAATAAACTTGGGTTGCCTCCCAAGAAGCGCTATCGTTTAACGCCCCTAGCTAGGCATGATGATTTCAATGATGCTCACATAAAAGATAAGAATTGAAACATAAAGAGAGCATCATGAAGAATATGACTACCACATTCATGTCTAACCCACTTCCTATGCATAGGGATTTTGTGACCAAACAACTTATGGGGACAATAATCAACTAGCATAGGAAGGAAAAACAAGCATAACTTAAAAACTTTAAGCACATAGAGAGGAAACATGATATTATTGCAATTCCTACAGGCATATATTACTCCCTCATAATAATTTTCAGTAGCATCATGAATGAATTCAACAATATAACCATCACATAAATCATTCTTTTCATGGTCCCCAAGCATATAAATCTTATTACTCTCCACATAAGCAAAATTCTTCTCATTCGGAATAGTGAGAGTAAACTCAACAAAATAACTATCGTGTGATTGAAAATTGAAATCAAGATGACAAGTTTCATGGATATCATTATTATTTATAGCATACGTGTCATCAAAATAATCATCATAGATAGGAGGGATGCTTTCATCATAATAAATTTGCTCATCAAAACTTGGCGGACAAAAAATATCATCTTCATCAAACATAGCATCCCCAAGCTTGTGGCTTTGCATATCATTAGCATCATGGGTATTCAAAAAATTCATACTAACAACATTGCAATCATGCTCATCATCCAAAGATTTTCTTCTTCTAACACTTTGGCACAATTATCGGAATCTTTATTTTCATGAAAGACATTAAAAAGATGAAGCATATGAGGCAACCTTAATTCCATTTTTTGTAGTTTTATTTTATAGACTAAACTAGTGATAAAACAAGAAACAAAAATATTTGATTGCAAGATCTAAAGATATACCGTCAAGCGCTAACCTCCCCGGCAACGGCGCCAGAAAAGAGCTTGATGTCTACTACACAACCTTCTTATTGTAGACGTTGTTGGGCCTCCAGGTGTAGAGGTTTGTAGGATAGTAGCAAATTTCCCTCAAGTGGATGACCTAAGGTTTATCAATCCGTGGGAGGCGTAGGATGAAGATGGTCTCTCTCAAACAACCCTGCAACCAAATAGCAAAGAGTCTCTTGTGTCCCCAACACACCCAATACAATGGTAAATTGTATAGGTGCACTAGTTCGGCGAAGAGATGGTGATACAAGTGCAATATGGATGGTAGATATAGGTTTTTGTAATCTGAAAATATAAATACAGCAAGGTAGCCAGTGGTAAACGTGAGCGTAAACGGTATTGCAATGCTAGAAAACAAGGCCTAGGGTTCATACTTTCACTAATGCAAGTTATCTCAACAATAATAACATAATTGGATCATATAATCCCTCAACATGCAACAAAGAGTCACTCCAAAGTCACCAATAGCGGAGAACAAACAAAGAGATTATTGTAGGGTACGAAAGCACCTCAAAGTTATTCTTTCTGATCGATCTATTCAAGAGTACATAGTAAAATAACACGAAGCTATTCTTTCTATTCAAGAGGAAGAACTATCCATGATGATAATAACGGCAAACAAGATTGCACACAAAAATAGATCCAGCAAACAAATGGCAAACGAAAAAGAGGGCGAATAAAACACCAATTTTTTGTGAAGTGGGGGTGAGGAAAACGAGAGGCAAATGGTAAATAATTTAAATTGCGAGGAGATGAGATTTGTGATTAGGAACCTGATATATGTTGAATATTCTCCCAGGCAACGACGCCAGAAATTCCTTTTGATTTCGCTTGAAGCTACATCGGTATTTCCCCAAAGAGGAAGGGATGATGCAGCACAACGGCAGTAGGTATTTCCCTCAAATATGAAACCAAGGTTATCGAACTAGTAGGAGAACCAAGAAACATAACGTAAACAGCCCCTGCACACAAATAACAAATACTCGCAACCCGACGCTTAAAAGGGTTTGTCAATCCCTTTCGGGTAATGGTGCCAGAAATTGGCAAACGGACGTGAGAGAGTTGTAAATAATGATAGGTCAAATGCCAAATAAAATAAATTGCAGCAAGGTATTTTTGTATTTTTGGTTTAATATATCTGAAAATAAAAGCAAAGGAAAAGTAGATGCAAAGGCAAATAATATGAGAAAGAGACCCGGGGGCCGTAGGTTTCACTAGTGGCTTCTCTCGAGAAAAATAGCAAACGGCGGGGAAACAAATTATTGTTGGGAAATTGATAGAACTTCAAATACTCATGACGATATCTAGGCAATGATCATTACATAGGCATCATGTCCAAGATTAGTAAACCGACTCCTGCCTGCATCTACTACTATTACTCCACACATCGACCGCTATCCAGCATGCATCTATTGTATTAAGTTTATCGAGAAACGGAGTAATGCAATAAGAATGATGACATGATCTAGACAAGATCTATCTGTGTAGATATAGACCCCATCATTTTATCTGTAGTAGCAACGATACATACGTGTCGGTTCCCCTTCTGTCACTGGGATCAGGCACCGTAAGATCGAACCCACTACAAAGCACCTCTTCTCATTGCAAGATGAATAGATAAAATTGGCCAAACAAAACCCAAACATCGGAGAAGAAATACGAGGCTATAAGCAATCATGCATATAAGAGATCAAAGAAACTCAAATAACTTTCATGGATATAAAAAGATAGATCTGATCATAAACTCAAAGTTCATCAGATCCCAACAAACACACCGCACAAAGAGTTACATCATATGGATCTCTAAGAGACCATTGTATTGAGAATAAAACAAGAGAGAGGAAGCCATCTAGCTACTAACTATGGATCCGAAGGTCTACAAAGAACTACTCACGCATCATCGGAGACGCACCAATGGAAGTGATGAACCCCTCCGTGATGGTGTCTAGATTGGATCTAGTGGTTCTAGACTCTGCGGCGGCTAGAATTGATTTTCGTCGACTCCCCTAGCATTTCTGGAATATTGGGGTATTTATAGTGCCAAGAGGCAGTCCAGGGGGCACCTGAGGTGGTCACAACCCACCAGGGCGCACCTGGGCCCATTGGGTGTCTTTTGGTCAAAAAAAATCTCCATAAAGTTTCGTTGCATTTGGACTCCGTTTGGTATTGATTTCCTGTGATGTAAAAAACATGCAGAAAACAGCAACTGGCACTGGGCACTATGTCAATAGGTTAGTAACAAAAAATGATATAAAATGACTATAAAATGATTATAAAACATCCAAGATTGATAATATAACAACATGGAAGAATCAAAAATTATAGATACATTGGAGACGTATCAGCCACCTATGTAAGTGGATCTTTAATTTGGTTATGTAACCATGTCCTTATAAGTATGTGTGTATATATATGTATATATATGTTGTTCTTTTGTATGCAATCCCAACGCACAACACACATGTCTTATTAGCAGCAATCGTATGTGTTATTATCGATCTTCGCACACATTTCTGATTACATACCTGTTTGCCGCGTATCACACACATCTTGTTAAATTGAACCATTTATGTTCTCTTGGCTCAATGCAAACAGTTCATCCGAGTGAACCATTTGCCGTATATCGCACACACCTTAATCTGGCTGACCATTTCTTTTGTGTTGCCTAATCACAAATGGTTCATCCAAGTGAACCGTATGCTATATATCACACACACCTTCATTTGGCTTCCCATTTCTGTTCTTCTGCCTCATCGCAAACAGTTCATTGAACTGAACCGTATGCCCCTCATCGCACACACAACTAAATTCTGAACCGTGCTTGATGCATCCATCATCGCAAACATTTTGCATATTTTTTGATGGTTTTTTTCATCACCGTTTGTGATTATTGCATCGCACAGAGTTTCGTCGAAGGGTCTTTGATCGTAGTGTTGCGTTAGCAGCATCCTGTAGTAGTGACACTTGCATATAATAAGGGAAATATAAGCTAGGATTCAAGGAGTAGTAAGTGAGCATAAGAGGACATAGGTTAAGCATGCAACTCACATACTACCAAAGTACTAGACAAGCATAAGATAATAATAAGATAGGATAGCATATGTCTCACATCATATGATAGGGTAACCAAGTCTCACAAGCACAAACAAAACCAAAGCAAACAACCGATAAAAGAGTTTGCGAGAGAGAGAAAGACAAGGCAAATAAGATGCACTCGAAACTGAACAAATCCGTGAACTCTCCCCCCTTTGGCATTGAGACACCAAAAGGGCAAAGAGTGCTACTACGGTCACAAGTAATAAGCAAACCGAAGATCTCCATCATCACAGCCCCGCATGGTCGCTCGTGCCTCCGACATCCGCAGTAGGTTGCTTAGTCTCTGAGTCAGTCCAGGGACAGTGCTGAGAAATCCACTCCTCCTCATTTGTGATCTTGTCCTCGGACCCATTATTAACTTCAGTTTCAAGCTGATGCATAAGAACCTTGTGATGTCTACGTGACTTCTTCTCAGACACATGAGCCATATACTGCCCGTGAGACCCCATGCAGAACAGCTTCTTCATCTTGCGCTTGAGATTAGCCCACGAAGGCTCCACTCTAGAGGGTTCATAATCCTCATCATCGTCGGCCTCAGCCTCATCAGCTCTAGAAGGAATCTCAGTCTTTAGAATAGGAGTGCCCCAGTGCTCCTTCTGTCTTAGTCACTTAATCTCTTGAGAGACAAGTCCCCCGTCTCCAGCCTGACACCAGGATAAGAGTGAGCCCATGCCTTCTCAATGAGCAACATCAGGTAGGGGGCATAGATGGGGCACTTGCGCTCAGTGATGGTAGAGAGGAGCTCTGGCCACATGACATGAGAAATATCCAAGGACTCTCCTGTGTTGTTCTCCATATCATGCTGGCAAAACAGTAACATATCCACGAGGTGAGAATGAAGCTGATCAAACTTCCCAATACGAGGGAAAAGGGTGTTCCTAAAGATGAGATGAAGGATATCCAAAAAAGGAAACAACTCATATGTCTTCGTCTGCGTGTCCGGGTGAACGTTCACTGTGTTGTATGGCCAAAGAGCCGACTTGTGAGTAGAAGTAGCCTCCTTATGGGGACGAAAGCCAACTGGGTTGTCAAGCCCCTGATCTTCAACACCCAAAAGTTCCATGAACGCCTTCCATTTGACTGAGAGAAGTATGCCATTGGTCATTCAAGTCAAGATCCTTTCCTCATTAGTGCGAAGGTGAACCATGGCTTACAACTGAGCCACCATATCTGCATCAAAGTCCTTGTTGAACTCGATGAGCATGAGGATGTTTAACTAAGCACACATATCAAGTGCCTCGCCAAAATAGGCACGATCCTTCTCCAAATATGCAATGTCGATGGAGCGGACATCTACAAAGAGACTCTTCTTTGCTTTGAGCACATGAAAGTAGATATACCACTGTTGCTAGTTCTAGAAGGGGAGGTTCAGAAGAGTTGGATCCTGATCTTGAGAATATGGGTTGCGGCGACGAGCCACACAGAACTCCATAGCAGTAATCTCTGACACAGACTTGGACTTTGGCTTGGGCTTGTTTGCAACTTGTTTGAAAGGAGGCTTGGGTTGCGATGGTTGAGCACTTGATGACATAGCAGCCGCCTCACAAGTGTGATAGCGTTTTGACCCACCAGGATGATCAGGGTTGATATGACGGGCAAGGTGCTCCGAAGTTCCATCACCTGGAACCACACACACCGGAAAGGAAAGCAAAGGAAAAACTAAGCCAGCAGAAAAAGTAAGAAGAATCAAGGATTTGCATGAGAGGAATGGAATATGGCACCCCGAGCGGTTGTACCGCTGCCAGAGAGTGGTAGTGCCTCCTACAAGTGGTAGTACCGCTCTAGGGGAGTGGTAGTACCTGATATGTCTCCAACGTATCTATAATTTTTTATTGTTCCATGCTATTATATTATCTGTTTTGGATATTTTATATGCATTAATATGCTATTTCATATTATTTTTTGGACTAACCTATTAACCTAGAGCCCAGTGCCAGTTACTGTTTTCCCCTGTTTTTGAGTTCGGAGAAAAGGAATACCAAACGGAGTCCTTTGCGATGATTTTTCTTGGACCAAAAGGCAACCAGGAGACTTGGAGATGAAGTTGGAGGAGCCACGAGGCGGCCACAAGGACGGAGGGCGCGTCTAGGGGGTAGGGCGCACCCCCACCCATGTGGGCCCCTCGTGCACCTCCTGACCTAATTCTTTCGCCTACATATTCCCAAATATCCCCAAAGCACCAGAGGAATCCTCGAAAACACGTTTCCACCACCGCAACCTTCTGTACCCGTGAGATCCCATCTAGGGAACTTTTCCAGCACCTTGTCAGAGGGGGATTCGATCACGGAGGGCTTCTACATCAACTCTATTGCCCTTCCGATGATGCGTGAGTAGTTTACCATAGACCTACGGGTCCATAGCTAGTAGCTAGATGGCTTCTTCTCTCCCTTTGGTTCTCAATACCATGTTTCCTCGATATTCTTGGAGATCTATTCGATGTAATACTTTTTTGCAGTGTGTTTGCCAAGATCCGATGAATTGTGGATTTATGATCAGCTTATCTATGAATATTATTTGAATCTCCTCTGAATTCTTTTATGCATGATGTGATATCTTTGTAATTCTCTTCAAAATATTGGTTTGGTTTGGCCAACTAGATTGGTTTTTCTTACAATGGGGATTAGTGCTTAGCTTTGGGTTCAATCTTGCTGTGTCCTTTCACAGTCGGGGCAGCAAGGCACATATTGAATTGTTTCCATCGAGGATAAAAATGGGGTTTTCATCATATTGCTTGAGTTAATTCCTCTACATCATGTCATCTTACTTAATGCATTACTCCATTCTTTATGAACTTAATACTCTAGATGCATGCTGGATAGCGATTGATGTGTGGAGTAATAGTAGTAAATGCAGAATCGTTTCAGTCTACTTGACACAGACGGGATGCCTATATTCATGATCATTGCCTTAGATATCGTCATAACTTTGTGCTTTTCTATCAATTGATCGGCATTAATTTGTTCACCCACCGTATTATTTACTACCTTGAGAGAAGCCTCTAGTGAAACCTATGGCCCGTGGGTCTATTTTTCATGATATAAGTTTCTGATCTACTATTTTCCATTGTATTAGTTTCCGATCTATGATTTTTCAATCTTTTACTTTCCTATCTATAAACCAAAAATACTAAAATTATTTACTTTATCATTTATCTATCTCTATGAGATATCACTTTTGCAAGTAACCATGAAGGGATTGACAACCCCTTTATCAAGTTGGGTGCAAGTTGCTTGATTGTTTGTGCAGGTATTCGGTGATTTGTGTGTTGTCTCCTACTTAATTGATACCTTGGTTCTCAAACTGAGGGAAATACTTATCTCTACTTTGCTGCATCACCCTTTCCTATTCAAGGGAAAAACCAACGCAAGCTCAAGAAGTAGCAGGAAGAATTTTTGGCGCCGTTGCCGGGGATATCTACGCCAAGGCAAGACATACCAACTATCCATCATAAACTCGCATCTCTTGCATTACATTATTTTCCATTCGCCTCTCATTTTCCTCTCCCCCACTTTTAAAATGATTTTCGAAAAGATTTGCCTTTTCTTCGCCCCTCTTCCTTTCGTCTTCTTCATTTGCTTTTTGTGTGCTCGTGTGTTGGATTGCTTGCCTCGTCACGATGGCTCAAGAGAATACCAAATTGTGTGACCTTTCCAACACCCCTAATAATGATTTTATTAGTACTCCGATTGCTCCCGCTACTAATGCAGAATCGTGTGAAATTAAAGCCGCTTTGCTGAATCTTGTTATGAAAGATAAATTTTCTGGCCTTCCTTGTGAAGATGCCGCTTCCCATCTAAACAATTCCGTTGATTTGTGTGATATGTAAAAGAAAAAATATGTGGATAATGATATTGTTAAGTTGAAGCTATTTTCATTCTCGCTTCGAGATTGTGCTAAAACTAGGTTTTCATCTTTGCCTAAAAATAGTATTGATTCATGGAAAAAGTGTAAAGATGCTTTTATTTCCAAGTATTTTCCTCCCGCTAAGATCATCTCCCTTAGGAATGATATTATGAATTTTAAGCAACTTGGTCATGAACATGTTGCACAACCTTGAGAGAGGATGAAATTGATGATACGAAATTGCCCTACTCATGGTTTGAATTTGTGGATGATTATACAAAAAATTTATGCCGGGTTGAATTTTTCTTCTAGAAATCTTTTAGATTCGGCCGCGGGAGGTACTTTGGTGGAAATTACTTTAGGAGAAGCTACTAAACTCCTAGATAATATTATGGTTAATTATTCTCAATGGCATACTGAAAGGTCTTCCACTAGTAAAAAAGTGCATGCAATTGAAGAGATTAATGTTTTGAGTGGAAAGATGGATGAGCTTATGAAATTATTTGCTAGCAAGAGTGCTTCTACTAATCCTAATGATATGCCTTTGTCTACTTTGATTGAAAATAATAATGAATCTATGGATGTGAATTTTGTTGCTAGGAACCATTTTGGTAATACCGCGTATAGGGGTAATTTTAAACATTGGGAAAATTGCTTAAGATTGATGATTTGGCTAGGAACGTGGATAGAATTTCTCTTGATGTTGATTCTTTGAAACATAGATCTATTTCATAAAAGCATGATATTAATGAGTCTCTCAAATCTATGGGAATTTCCATTGATGAGTGAAAGAAAGAACCGCTAAGATGCGTCTAAACGAGATTGGTTTGTAAAAACATGTTCTTCTAGTTTCCATGAAAATAAAGATGAAGATCTTAAAGTGATTGATGTGGATCCTATTGAATCTTTGTTTTCCAACATAAATCTTGATAAATATGGGACTGGAGATGAGTCAACTTTAGTTAAAAGGCGTCCCATTGATTCAGAGTTTTTAGATCTTGATGCAAAAATTGATAAAAGTGAGATTGGAGAGGTCAAAACTTGAAGTACCTATGAACCCACTCTTTTGGATTTAAAGGAATTTAATTAGTATAATTTTTCTTTAATAGATTGTATTTCCTTCTTGCAATCCATGTTGAATTCTCCTCATGCTTATAATCAAAACAAAGCTTTTACTAAACATATCGTTGATGCTATGATGCAATCTTTTGAAGAAAAGATTGAATTGGAAGTTTCTATCCCTAGAAAACTTTATGATGAGTGGGAAACAACTATTAATATTTAGATTAAATATTATGAGTGCCATGCTTTGTGTGATTTGGGTGCTAGTGTTTCCACTATTCCAAAAACCTTATGTGAGGTGTTAGGTTTCCATGAATTTGATGATTGTTCTTTAAATTTGCATCTCGCGGATTCCACTTTTAAGAAACCTATGGGAAGGATTAATGATGTTATTATTGTTGCTAATAGGAATTATGTGCCGGTAGATTTCATTGTTCTTGATAAACCTTTCCTTAGAACGATTGGTGCAATTATTGATATGAAAGAAGGAAACATTAGATCTCAATTTCCGTTAAGGAAGGGCATGGAACACTTTCCTCAAAATTAAATTAAATTTACATATGAATCAATTATGAGAGCCACTTATGGATTGCATACCAAAGATAACAATACCTAGATCTATTCGTGTTTTTATGCCTAGCTAAGGGCATTAAGCAATAGCGCTTGTTGGGAGGCAACCTAATTTTATTTTTGTTTTTGCTTTTTAGGTCCTGTTTTGCAATAAATAATACATCTAGCCTCTGGTTAGATGTGGTTTTGTGTTTTAATTAGTGTTTGTGCCAAGTGAGACCTTTGGGATGGCTTACGGTGATAGTTGATTTGATCATGCTGAAAAATAGAAACTTTTGCACCCAGTGACAGAATTGATCTGAGTTGCTGGAACGTGATAAATTCTTGAATTTTTTACAAAAGATTGATATACAAGTTGCCTCTGTTGTCCTAATTTTTCAGAATTTTTGGAGTTACACAAGTATTTGAGAGTTACATATTGCTACAGACTGTTTAGTTTTTGACAGATTCTGTTTTCTATGTGTTGTTTGCTTATTTTGATGAATCTATGAGTGTATCGGGGGGTATGAACCATGGAAAAGTTGTAATACAGTAGATATTGCACCAATATAAATAAATAATTGAGTTCACAACAGTACCAAAAGTGGTGATTTATTTTCTTATACTGACGGAGCTTATAAGATTTTCAGTTGAGTTTTGTGTTGTGAAGTTTTCAAGTTTTGGGTAAGGATTTGATGGACTATGGAATAAGGAGTGGCACCAGCCTAAGCTTGGCGATGCCCAAGGAACCCCAAGGTAATATTCAAGGACAACCAAGCGCCTAAGCTTGCGGATGCCCCAGAAGGCATCCCCTCTTTCATCTTTGTCTATCGGTAACTTTACTTGAGGCTATATTTTTATTCACCACATGATATGTGTTTCGCTTGGAGTGTCTTGTCTGATTTGAGTCTCTTATTTTTAGTTTGCCACAATCATCCTTTCCGTACACACCTTTTGAGAGGGACACACATGCATCGTGATTTATTAGAATACTCTATGTGCTTCACTTATATCTTTTGAGTTAGGTAGTTTTGCTCTAGTGCTTCACTTATATATTTTTAGAGAATGGCAATGGTTTTATTTTATAGAAATTGATGAACTCTCATGCTTCACTTATATTATTTTGAGAGTCTTTAAATAGCATGGTAATTTTCTTTGGTTATAAATTTAGTCTTAATATGATAGACATCCAAGAGGGATATAATAAAAACTTTCATATAAAGTGCATTGAATACTATGAGAAGTTTGATTACTTATGATTGTTGTGAGATATAAAGATGGTGATATTAGAGTCATGCTAGTGAGTAATTGTGGATTGTCTAAATACTTGTGTTAAAGTTTGTGATTCCCGTAGCATGCACGTATGGTGAACCGTTATGTGCTGAAGTCGGAGCATGTTTTATTTATTGATTGTCTTCCTTATGAGTGGCGGTCGGGGACGAGCGATGGTCTTTCCTACCAATCTACCCCCCCCCCCCTAGGATCATGCGCGTAGTACTTTGTTTCGATGACTAATAGATTTTTGCAATAAGTATGTGAGTTCTTTATGACTAATGTTGAGTCCATGGATTATACGCACTCTCACCCTTCCACCATTGCTAGCCTTTCTAGTATCGCGCAACTTTCGCCGGTACCATAAACCCACCATATACCTTCCTCAAAACAGCCACCATACCTACCTATTATGGCATTTCCATAGCCATTCCGAGATATATTGCCATGCAACTTTCCACCGTTCCATTTATTATAACATGTTCCATCATTGTCATATTGCTTTGCTTGATCATGTAGTTGACATCGTATTTGTGGCAAAGCTACCTTTCATAATTCTTTCATACATGTCACTATTGATTCATTACACATCCTGGTACAGTGCTAGAGGCATTCATATAGAGTCATATTTTATTCTAAGTATCGAGTTGTAATTCTTGAGTTGTAAGTAAATAAAACCGTGATGATCTTCATTATTAGAGAATTGTCCCATGTGAGGAAAGGATGATGGAGACTATGATTCCCCCACAAGTCGGGATGAGACTCCAGATGAAAAAAATTGAAAGAGGCCAAAAAAATGAGAGATGGCCCAAATAAAAAAATGAGAGAAAAGAGAGAAGGGACAATGTTACTATCCTTTTACCACACTTTTGCTTCAAAGTAGCACCATGATCTTCATGATAGAGAGTCTCCTATGTTATCATTTTTATATACTTGTGGGAATTTTTCATTATAGAACTTGGCTTGTACTCCCTCCGTCCCAAAATTCTTGTCTTAGATTTGTCTAAATACAGATGTATCTAGTTACGTTTAGTATTAGATACATCCATATCTAGATGAATCTAAGACAATAATTTTGGGATGGAGGGAGTATATTCCATTGATGGTCTTCCTCAAATTGCCCTAGGTCTTCGTGAGCAAGCGAGTTGGATGCACACCCACTTAGTTTCTTTTCGAGCTTTCATAAATTTATAGCTCTAGTGCATCCGTTGCATGGCAATCCCTACTCAATCACCTTGATATCTATTGATTGGCATCTCCATAGCCCGTTGATATGCCTAGTTGATGTGAGACTATCTCCGTCTTTTTGTCTTCTCCACAACCACCTTCTATTCCACCTATAGTGCTATGTCCATGGATCACGCTCATGTATTGTGTGAAAGTCGAAAAAGTTTGAGAACATCAAAAGTATGAAACAATTGCTTGGCTTGTCATCGGGGTTGTGCATGGTTTGAATATTTTGTGTGATGAAGATGGAGTATAGCCGGACTATATGATTTTGTAGGGATAAGCTTTCTTTGGCCATGTTATTTTGAGAAGACATAATTGCCTTGTTAGTATGGTTGAAGTATTATTGTTTTTTATGTCAATATTAAAATTTTGTTTTGAATCTTACGGATCTGAACATTCATGCCACAATAAAGAAAATTACTCCCTCCGGCCGGTAAAAAGTGTACGTTTGGCTTCAAATTTTTTCCACAAAAGAGTGCACTTCTATCTTCCCAATGCTCTTTAAAGTAGAAAAAAATACTTCTCTCTCATCAGACGGTAATATAAACCAATAACAATCTACACATGGTCTTCTTAATTTCTACATGCACTTAGCTCATTGGTTGTTGGTTAATTAAAGAGGAGAGAGATGGTGGCTTGCACTTTTCCAATGCATTTTTTACTTCACTTCATAATTTGCCTAAAATCTCTAGATGTACACTCTTCAACGGGCGGAGGGAATACATGGATAAATATGTTAGGTAGCATTCCACATCAAAAATTCTATTTTTATCATTTACCTAGTCAAGGACGAGCAGGAATTAAGCTTGGGGATGCTTGATACGTCTCCAACGTATCTATAATTTTTTATTGTTCCATGCTATTATATTATCTGTTTAGGATGTTTTATATGCATTAATACGCTATTTTATATTATTTTTGGACTAACCTATTACGCTAGAGCCCATTGCCAGTTCCTGTTTTTTCCCTGCTTTTGAGTTTCATATAAAAGGAATACCAAACAGAGTCCAAACGGAATAAAACCTTCGCGATGATTTTTCTTGGACCAAAAGACAACCAGGAGACTTAGAGATGAAGTCAGAGGAGCCATGAGGCGGCCACAAGGACGGAGGGCGCGCCCCCACCCTTGTGGGCCTCTTGTGCACCTCCTGACCAAATTCTTCTGCTTATATATTCCCATATATCCACAAACCACCAGAGACATCGACTAAAACACTTTTCCACCGCCGCAACCTTTTGTAACCGTGAGATCCCATCTAGGGACCTTTTCCGGCACCCTGCCGAAGGAGGATTCGATTACGGAGGGCTTCTACATCAACTCTATTGCCCTTCCAATGAACTGTGAGTAGTTTACCACAGACATATGGGTCCATAGCTAGTACATATATGGCTTCTTCACTCTCTTTGATTCTCAATACCATGTTCGCCTTGATGTTCTTGGAGTTCTATTCGATGTAATACTTTTTTGCGGTGTGTTTGCTGAGATCCGATGAATTGTGGATTTATGATCAGCTTATCTATGAATATTATTTTCATCTCCTATGAATTATTTTATGCATTATTTGACATTTTTGTAATTCTCTTCAAACTATCAGTTTGCTTTGGCCAACTAGATTGTTTTTCCTTGCAATGGGAGAAGTGCTTAGCTTTGGGTTCAATCTTGCAGTGTCATGTCTCGGTGATAGTAGGGGCAACAAGGCACGTATTGTATTGTTGCCATCGAGGATAAAGAGATGGAGTTTTCATCATATTGCTTGAGTTAATTCCTCTACAGCATGTCATCTTACTTAATGCATTACTCCGTTCTTTATGAATTTAATACTCTAGATGTATGCTAGATAGCGGTCGATGTGTGGACTAATAGTAGTAGACGCAGAATCGTTTCGGTCTACTAGACACGAACGTGATGCCTATATTCATGATCATTGCCTTATATATCGTCATAACTTTGCACTTTTCTATTAATTGCTCGGCAGTAATTTGTTCACCTACCGTATTATTTACTATCTTGAGAGAAGCCTCTAGTGAAACCTATGCCCCCCGGGTCTATTTTCCATCATATAAGTTTCCCATCTATTCTTTTCCATCGTATTAGTTTCCAATATACTATTCTGCAATCTTTTACTTTTCCGATCTATAAACCAAAAATACTAAAAATATTTACTTTATCGTTTATCTATCTCTATCAGATCTCACTTTGGCAAGTAACCGTGAAGGGATTGACAACCCCTTTATCGCGTTGGGTGCAAGTTGTTTGATTGTTTGTGCAGGTATTCGGTGATTTGCGCATTGTCTCCTACTGGACTGATACCTTGGTTCTCAAACTGAGGGAAATACTTATGTCTACTTTGCTGCATCACCTTTCCTTTTCAAGGGAAAAACCAACACAAGCTCAAGAAGTAGCAGTACCACCCGAGGTGGAGGACGGCGGTCTGACCACTGTCGCTGTTGCATCCGGTACTACCGGGGTTACTAACTTCAAAATATTTCATACAAATCCCCAATCCATCTCGTCTAGCAGCTTTCTACATCCTACTGAAGCCTCGATTTGGCCAAAAATCGACGAATGCCAAGAATATTGCCCAAAAGCCTAGATCTGAAAACTAGAAGCAATGAGGAGAAGAGCGGGAGCAATACCGACATCCATGGCAAGAGGAAAGGGTGGGGATTGATGACCCACAATTATAGGGGATCAATTGTAGTCCTTTCAATAAGTAAGAGTGTCGAACCCAACGAGGAGCAGAAGGAAATGACAAGTGGTTTTCAACAAGGTAACATGTACAAACACTGAAATTATAAGTAACGAGTAGTTTGATAGCAAGATAATTTGTAACGAGCAAGTAACGATAATAGTAACAAGAGTGCAGCAAGGTAGCCCAATCCTTTTTAGGTAAAGGACATGCCAAAATGGTATCTTATGATAAGCAAAGTGTTTTTGAGGGTACACAGGAATTTCATCTAGTCAGTTTCATCATGTTGGTTTGATTTGTGTTCGCTACTTTGATAATTTGATATGTGGGTGGACCAGTGCTTAGGTGTTGTTCTTACTTTAACAAACCTCCTACTTATGATTAACTCCCTCGCAAGCATCCAAAACTACGAGAAAAGTATTAAGAATAAATTCTAACCATAGCATTAAACTTTTGGATCCATCGGTCCCTTACGGAATAGCGCATAAACTAGGGTTTAAGCTTCTGTCACTCTCGCAGCCATCATCTAATAACTACTCCACAATGCATTCCCTTAGGCCAAAATATGGTGAAGTGTCATGTAGTTGACGTTCACATGACACCACTATGGGAATAAAACATACATACCATCAAAATATCGAACACATATAAAATTCACATGATTACTTGCAACATGATTTCTCTTGTGACCTCAAGAACAAAAGTAACTACTCACAAATGATAATGATGCGCAATATCAGAGAGGTATTAAATAGCATATTGGATCTGAACATATAATCTTCCACCAAATAAACCATATAGTAATCAATTAGAAGATGTAATCAATAGTACTAGTCACCCACAAGTACCAATCTATAGTTCTGGTACAAAGATTGAACACAAGAGATGAACTAGGGTTTGACAGGAGATGGTGATGTTGAATATGTTGATGGAGATTGCCCTCCCCAAGATGGGAGAGTTATTGGTGATGATGACGACGATGATTTCCACCTCCGGGAGGGAAGTTCCTCCGGCGGAATCACTCCGCCGGAGGGCAAAAGTGCTCCTGCCCAAGTTCCGCCTCGAGACGGTGGTGCTTCATCCTGAAATTCCTCTCCTTATTTTTCCTAGGTGAAAATGACTTATATACCAGAAGATGGGCACCGGAGGTGGGCTGGGCTGAGCACAACCCACCAGGGCGGCCTGGGGGCCAAGCGCGCCCTGGTGTCTCGTGCTCACCAGGTGGCCCGCTCCGGTAGTTATTTGCTCCAGTATTTCTTATTTATTCCATAAAAATTCCTCATGAAGTTTCAGCTCATTTGGAGTTGTGCAGAATAGGTAGCCTGACGTAGCTTTTTTCTAGTCCAGATTTCCAGCTGCCGGAATTCTCCCTCTTTGTGTGAACCTTGCATATTATGAGAGAAAAGGCATTAGAATTACTCCAAAAAGCATTGTTATGCATAAAAACATTATGAATAACAATAGGTAAACATGATGCAAAATGGACGTATCAACTCCCCCAAGCTTAGACCTCGCTTGTACTCAAGCGGAAACCGAAATCGAAAAACATGTCCACATGCTTTATAGAGAGAGATGTCGATAAAAACAAAATACGGACATAGAAGCATCATGTAAATTATTAGAACAACAACAAACTTTAACATAGAACTTTTATCATAGTCTTCTCATGAATAAGTAACAATTCATCACAACATCGAAGTATAAAGCATAAATTCTATTGAAAACCAATAAACTATGTTCTCAGTCAACTTTGCAACTACAATTCAACATCTTTTCAGGAACGGTCACGTATCAGAGCCTTTAGGCAAGTCCACATACTCAACCATCACATATTCTTCTATGATTGCTAACACTCACCGCATACACATGAGCAAAACGTTTGAACCGGACACATAGAAAGATAGGGGCTTATAATTTCGCCTCCCAACGTATTCACCTCAAGGGTGATGTCAACAATAATAACTAATGCTACTCACATCCAACTGGATATATATGCCTAGATCTTTCCTCACCACATGATGCTTGCCAATAGATAAAAATAAAAAGGAATAGATAGAAAAAACTTTGACTCTTGCATGAAAGTAAATACATAAAAGTAAAAGATAAGCCCTTCGCAGAGGGAAGCAGAGGTTGCCATGCGCTTTTTGTTTGTATGCTCAATCCCTTAGTGCAAAAGAACGTCACGTTATATTGTCCCTTGTGATAGCAAACTTTATTATGTAGTCTGTCGCTTTTATTCTTTAGCATCACAAGTTTCTACAACACTCAATTTTCTCTTACACTAAAGGATCTAACAGTTTTAGAAGCAATTTTTATTGCCTTATTGCATCGATGACAACTTACTTGAAGGATTTTACTCAATCCTTAGGTAGGTATGGTGGACTCTTGAAAATAAGATTTGGGTTTAAGGGTTTTTGGATGCACAAGTAGTATCTCTACTTAGTGTGGAATTTTTGGCTAGCAAAGATAGGGGCAAGCACCACATGTTGAAGGATCTATGACAATATAACTTCTATGTGAATATGAACAAACATAAATCATTATGTTGTCTTCCTTGTCCAACATCAACAATTTTGGCATATAATATTTTGATGGGGGCTCACAATCCAAGATAGTATATTTGCATGTGAATCTTCTCTTCCCTTATTAATTCTTTCATGAATCGCATCATTGACCAATGCTATGTTTGTCAATCTACAATAAAATTTTCTACTTATACTTTTCCTTATGTGGTGTCATTACTTACCATAAGATTAGCATATGATCTTTTTCATTTATTTCCTTTCTTTTTATTGAAAATGAAAGTAAAGAAAGCAAAACTCAAACTAAACTTTATTATATATCTCGCACACAATTACAAAGATAGATCACTAAGCAAACTCTCGAAAAGAAAGGATCGAGCTAAACTTTTATTCATCTAAAGCAAAACATAACTATGGATCGAACTAAAATAAGTAAAGACAAAAGATAGTGGAGGTGATACAATACCGGGGCAACTCCCCCAAGCTCAGTGCAAGCCAAGGGGAGTTCCCATACCCGATACTCCATTTTCTTTTGGTGATGAAGGAGGCGGTGGTGATGAAGTGGTAGAGATCTTGTCCTTAGGTTTCCATGGAAGAGGCTCACCATCATAAGAAGAGGAGTGAGTCTCACGGCTCTTGCAACTGGCAGCCAAACGCGTAACTTTAAACCTTACCTCATATTCAAAGACTTGGTTTTGAAGGTCGTAGATCTGGCTCTGGAAAAAGTTGATTTGCTCGTTGAAGGAGAAGACGATGTCCTTCATGGACTTGCCATCCACCTTGAGATCGCAAGTGTAATCTGTGATCATGAGGTGATTGGCATTGAGTCCACGTTCCACCATCCCCTTGCACCGGAAGACTTCCTACTCCATAGCTTCAAGCCTAGCCTCCACAGATCCAGTCCCCTTGGGGCCTTGCAAATCACGGATGTGGAGCACCCCCTCACGCATCTGGATAGCTTGAGGGTGCTGCATCACCTCCCACAAATATGGGTTGATGACGTTCTCGAAGAACTTGTCCTTGGAGGAGCTTGAAGTGGCCATGGTGGATTAGATCTGACAGAAAATAGCAAGGAAAAGAAAATAGGAGATTTCTCTGCGATATGGTGGTCAAAATGTTTGGGGGGTATATAAAAATCTTTTATCTTGGGAAACAAGCAAACAAAAGAAAAATGGAGTCCGGAAGGTGCCCGAGGTGGGCACAACCCACCTAGGCGTGCCTGGCCCAGGCGCGCCCTGGTGTCTTGTGCCCACCAGGGTCACCTTCCTGGTAGTTTCTTGTTTTCCTATTTTTTTAAATATTCCAAAACTGACAAAAAACATTTTTGCGGATTTTTCGGTGTCTGTTTACTTATCGTATCACGTACCTCCTCTTTTTCATGATACTGGAGTGTTCCGCAAGGTTTCATTTATGTGTTCTTCCGGTGTCATAGTTTGGATAATATTGCTTTCAACATTAATGGGCGCACCTGAGATATAATGTTTTATTCGTTGCCCATTAACAACGTACGGGTTAGTACCTTCGGTGTTATTTATTTTGATAGCTCCGGATTGATAAACCTCCTCGATAACATAGGGTCCTTCCCATTTGGAGAGGAGTTTTCCTACAAAGAATCTGAAACGGGAGTTGTACAAAAGAACATATTCTCCAACCTTGAACTCACACTTTTGGATTCTTTTATCATGCCATCTTTTAACCTTTTCTTTGAATAACTTGGCATTTTCATAAGCTTGGGTTCTCCATTCATGTAATGAGCTAATATCAAATAACCTATTCTCACTAGCAAGTTGGAAATCATAGTTGAGTTCTTTAATTGGCCAATAAGCTTTATGTTCTAACTCAAGAGGCAAATGACAAGCTTTTCCATAAACCATTTTATAAAGAGACATACCCATAGGATTTTTATATGCTGTTCTATAAGCCCAAAGTGCATCATCTAATTTCTTAGACCAATTCTTTCGGGACCTATTGACAGTCTTTTGTGAGATTAATTTTATTTCTCTATTGCTAAGTTCAACTTGTCCGCTAGACTGAGGATGATAGGGTGATGCAATTCTATGGTTAACATCATACTTGGCAAGCATTTTACGGAAAGCACCATGAACAAAGTGTGAACCACCATCGGTCATTAAATATCTAGGGACTCCAAACCTTGGGAAAATTACTTCCTTAAGAATTTTAATAGAGGTGTTATAATCAACACTACTAGTTGGAATAGCTTCTACCCACTTAGTAACATAATCAACAACAACCAAAATATGACTATACCCATTAGAGGAAGGAAAAGGTCCCATGTAATCAAATCCCCAAACATCAAATGGTTCGACAGCAAGTGAATAATTCATAGGCATTTCTTGATGCTTACCGATATTACCTATTCTTTGACATTGATCACAAGATAAGACAAACTTACGAGCATCCTTGAAGAGAGTAGGCCAATAAAACCCAAGTTGCAATACCTTGTGAGTTATTTTTTCTCTTGCATGATGCCCTCCATAAGCTTCGGAGTGACATTTCCATAGGATTTGTCCCTACTCATTCTCAGGTACACAACATCTAATAAAACCATCTACTCCTTCTTTATAAAGATGTTGGTCATCCCAAAAGTAATGTCTTAAATCATAGAAGAAATTTTTTTATTTTGTTGGTAAGTAAAGCTAGGGGGTATGTATTTAGCAACAAGCCTAGACAAGTTATCAGCTATGGGGTTCTCCTCTCCTTTTCTATAAGTGATATGCAAATCAAATTCTTGTAGAAAGAGAACCCACCTAATGAGTATAGTTTTAGCATCTTTATTTTCCATAAGATACTTTATTGCAGCACGATCAGTGTGAACAATTACCTTAGAATCAACAATAGAGGATCTAAATTTATCACAAGCAAACACCATTGCTAAGAATTCTTTTTCAGTAGTAGCATTATTTCTTTGTGCACTGTCTAGAGTTTTACTAGCATAATGAATAACATTTAGTTTCTTATCGACTCTTTGCCCTAGAACAACACCAACAACATAATCACTAGCATCACACATAATTTCAGAAGGCAAGTTCCAATCAGGTGGTTGAACAATACGTGCAGAAATTAAGGCTTTCTTGAGTGTTTCAAAGGCTTCTAAACAATCATCAGAAAAAACAAATGGAATATCCTTTTGCAAAATATTTGTAAGAGGCGTAGAAATTTTAGAAAAGTCTTTGATAAATCCCCTACAGAAACTAGCATGACCAAGGAAACTACGAATACCTTCGATATCTTTAGGACATGGCATTTTCTCAATTGAATCAACCTTAGCTTTGTCCACCTCAATAGCTCTTTTAGAATTTTTTTGACCCAAAACAATACCTTTGTTAACCATAAAGTGCCACTTCTCCCAATTCAAGACAAGATTTGTTTGCTCACATCTCTACAAAACTTGATCAAGATTGCTTAAACAATCATCAAAAGATTTCCCATAAACAGAAAAGTCATCCATGAAAACCTCAACAATCTTTTCACAAAAGTCAGAGAATATAGCGGTCATACATCTTTGAAAGGTAGCAGGTGCATTGCATAAACCAAAAGGCATACGTCTATAAGCATAAGTTCCAAAATGACATGTAAAAGTGGTCTTTTCTTGATCCGGTTGAGAAACAAGTATTTGTGAAAAACCAGAATATCCATCAAGGAAGCAAAAATGTGTGTGCTTAGATAATCTTTGCAGCATTTGATCAATAAAAGGCAGAGGGTAATGATCTTTTCTAGTTTCTTTATTTAATTTTCTAAAATCAATTACCATTCTATAGCATGTAACAATTCTTTATGGAATAAGTTCATTCTTATCATTATGAACAACTGTAATACTTCCTTTCTTAGGGACATAATGAACATGACTTACCCATCTACTATCAGCTATATGATAGATTATACCTACTTCGAGAAGTTTTAATATTTCCATTCTTACCACTTCTTTCATTTTCGTATTTAACCGATGTTGGTGATCAACAACGAGTTTAGCATCAGGTTCCATATTAATCTTGTGCTAACATAGAGTGGGACTGATTCCCTTGAGATCATCAAGAGTATATCCAATAGCAGCTCAGTGCTTCCTTAGAACTTTCAATAATCTTTCTTCTTCATGTTCTGAAAGGTTAGCACTAATAATAACATGATAAATCTTTTTCTCATTGAGATAAGCATATTTCAAAGTGTCAGGAAATTGTTTTAATTCAAACACAGGATCACCTTTAGGTGGAGGACGACCTCCTAGAGTTTCAATAGGCAAATTGTGTTTAAGCAGAGGATGTTGTTCGAAGAAAATCTTATCTATTTCATTTCTTTCATGCATACGCATATCATTTTCATGGTCTAGCAAATATTGTTCTAAAGGATCAGTAGGAGGTACAACGATAGAAGCAAGACCAATAATTTCATCCTTACTAGGAAATTCTTTTTATGAGGTTTTCTGCTAAAGTTGGAGAAAATAAATTCATGAGACTCATCACCAAAGCTAACACCAACAGTTTGTTTCTCAGAATATATTTTTGCACTAACGGTGTTCAAGACAGGTCTACCAAAGATAATGGGCAAAAGTCATCTTGTGGGGAACCAAGAACAAGAAAATCGGTAGGGTATTTTATTTTCCCACACAAGACTTCAACATCTCTAACAATCCCAAGTGGTGTGATGCTGTCTCTATTAGCAAGTTTAATAGTAACATCTATGTCTTCAATTTCAGCGGGTGCTATGTCATTCATAATTTCTTGATATAAGGTAAAAGGAATAGCACTCACGCTAGCACCTATTTCACATAAACCATGATAACATTGATCTCCTATTTTAGCTGAGACAACAGGCATGCCAACAACAGGTCTATGTTTATCTTTTTCATCGGGTTTGGCAATTCTAGCAGCTTCATCATAGAAGTAAATAACATGCCCATCTATATTTTCAACAAGGAGATCCTTATCCACAGTAACACTAGGTTCTACTTTGATTTGTTCAGATGGTTTAGGTATTCTAATATAACTTTTATTGACCACAGTTGAAACTTTAGCATGTTACTTTATCCTAATAGGAAAAGGTGGTTTTTCAATATAAGCAGTAGGAACAACTGGATCAAAATTATAGATAATAGTTTCATCTTTAGCTATTACTGGTTCTTCAGTTTCTTCTTTAATAGGTGGATGATATTTAAACCACTTCTATCTCTACATGAGTAGCAAAAGATTCACAAAAGGTGGCTACTATCTCAGAGTCAAGTCCATATTTAGTGCTAAACTTTTGAAAAGCATCGGTATTCATAAAAGATTTAACACAATCAAACTTAAGCTTAATACCCAAATCTTTACCTTCATCGAGTTCCCAATCTTCGGAGTTGCATTTAATTATTTTTGTAAGATCCCACTGGAAATCAATAGTCTTCTTCATAAAAGAACCAGTACAAGAAGTATCGAGCATGGATCGATCATCATGAGAAAGCCGAGCATAAAAATTCGGAATGATAATTTCTTTCGAGAGATCGTGATTGGGGCATGAATATAACATTGACTTAAGCCTCCCCCAAGATAGATAGATACTTTCTCGTTCACGAGGCCAAAAATTATATATGTAATTCCGATCATGATGAACTAGATGCATAGGATAATGTTTTTGTGAAACTCCAATTTCAATCAATTCCAATTCCAAGATACAATATCATCGCATAGCCTATACCATGCCAATGCTTTTACCTTCAAAGATAAAGGGAAAACCTTCTTCTTAGCTTCATCTCCGGGTAAACCTGCAAGCTTAAATAATCCACAAATTTCTTCCACATATATCAAGTGCATATCAGGATGTTCGGTTCCATCTCCTGTATAAGGATTAGCTAGCAGTTGTTCTATCATACCCGAAGGAATTTCATATTCAATATTTTCAGTAGGTGTAGTAGGTTGAGGGGTGACTAATTGTTGTTCCGGTCTAGGTGAAGATACCCCGAACAAACCCCTCAAAGGATTGTATTCCATAGTAACAAGTGACAGTAAATTTCAACACGTAGTAATAATTTTTCCTTACCAATTTCCACTTACCAAGAGCACTTCACTCCCAGGAAACGATGCCAGAAAAGAGCCTTGATGACCCACAAGTATAGGGGATGAATCGTAGTCCTTTTGATAAGTAAGAGTGTCGAACCCAACGAGGAGCAGAAGGAAATGACAAGTGGTTTTCAGCAAGGTAATGTCTGCAAGCACTGAAATTATAAGTAATGAGTTGTTTGATAGCAAGATAATTTGTAACGAGCAAGGAACAATAATAGTAACAAAATTGCAGCAAGGTAGCCCAATCCTTTCAAGGCAAAGGACAGGCCAAAATGGTCTCTTATGATAAGCAAAGTGTTGTTGAGGGTACAAGGGAATTTCATCTAGTCACTTTCATCATGTTGGTTTGATTTGTGTTCGCTACTTTGATAATTTGGTATGTGGGTGGACTGGTGCTTAGGTGTTGTTCTTACTTGAACAAACCTCCTGCTTATTATTAACTTCCTCACAAGCATCCGCAACTATGAGAAAAGTATTAAGAATAAATTCTAACCATAGCATTAAACTTTTTGATCCAATCGGTTCCTTATGATCGCATAAACTAAGGTTTAAGCTTCTGACACTCTCGCAGCCCATCATCTGATAACTACTCCACAATGCATCCCCTTAGGCCCAAATATAGTGAAGTGTCATGTAGTCGACGTTCACATGATACCACTAAGGGAATCACAACATACATACCATCAAAATATCAAACACATATAAAATTCACATGATTACTTGCAACATGATTTCTCCCTTGACCTCAAGAACAAAAGTAACTACTCAGAAATGATAATCATGCTCAAGATCAGAGGGGTATTAAATAGCATATTGGATCTGAACATATAATCTTCCACCAAATAAACCATATAGTAATCAACTACAAGATGTAATCAATAGTACTAGTCACCCACAAGTACCAATCTATAGTTCTGGTACAAAGATTGAACACAAGAGATGAAGTAGGGTTTGAGAGGAGATGGTGTTGTTGAAGATGTTGATGGCGATTGCCTCCCCAAGATGGGAGACTTGTTGGTGATGGTGATGATGATGATTTCCTCCTCCGGGAGGGAAGTTCCCTCGGCGGAATCGCTCCGCCGGAGGGCAAAAGTGCTCCTACCCAAGTTCTGCCTCGAGATGATAGCGCTTCATCCCGAAAGTCCTCTCCTTATTTTTTATAGGTCAAAATGACTTACATACCAGAAGATGGGCTCCAGAGGTGTGCTGGGCTGAGCACAACCCACCAGGGCGCGCCTGGGGCCAGGCGCACCCTGGTGTCTTGTGCTCACCAGGTGGCCCCCCTCCGGTAGTTATTTGCTCCAGTATTTCTTATTTATTCCATAAAAATTCATCATGAAGTTTCAGCTCATTTGGAGTTGTGCAGAATCGGTTGCCTGACGTAGCTTTTTCAGGCCCAGATTTCCAGCTCCCGGAATTCTCCCTCTTTGTGTGAACCTTGCATATTATGAGAGAAAAGGCATTAGAATTACTCCAAAAAGCATTATTATGCATAAAAACATTATAAGTAACAGTATGTAAACATGATGCAAAATGGACGTATTAGGGAACCAGTAGGTAAATGTGATGAGACCAAGTTATCGAACCAGTAGGAGAACCGCGCAACACTACGTGAATGACACCTACACACAAATAACAAATACTCGCAACCCGACGTATTAAAGGGGTTGTCAATCCCTTTCGGGCAACGGCGCCAGAAATTGGCAAGTGGACGTGAGAAAGTTGTAATAAATTGATAGATAGATCGCCAAATAAAATAAAGGGCAGCAAGGTATTTTTGGTTTAATAAATCTGAAAATAAAAGCAAATAAAAATAGATCGTGAAGGCAAATATAATAAAGAAGAGACCAGGGGGTCATAGGTTTCACTAGTGGCTTCTCTCGAGAAAAATAGAAAACGGTGGGTAAACGAATTACTGTTGGGCAATTGATAGAACTTCAAATAATCATGACAATATCCAGGCAATGATCATTATATAGGTATCATGTCCAAGATTAGTAGACCGACACCTGTCTGCATCTACTACTATTACTCCACAAATCAACCACTATCCAGCATGCATCTAGTGTATTAAGTTCATGGAAAAATGGAGTAATGCAATAAGAAGGATGACATGATGTAGACAAGATCTATTGATGTAGAAATATACCCCATATTGTTATCCTTAATGGCAATGATACATACGTGTCGTTTCCCCTTATGTCACTGCGATCAAGCACCGTAAGATCAAACCTATCACAAAGCACCTCTTCCCATTTCAAGATAAATATATCAAGTTGGCCAAACAAAACCCAAATATCGGAGAAGAAATACGAGGCTATAAGAAATCATGCATATAAGAGATCAAAGAAGACCCAAATAACTTTCATGGATAAAAAGATAGATCTGATCATAAACTCAAAGTTCATCGGATCCCAACATACACACGGCAAAAAGAGTTACATCATATGGATATCCAAGAGACCATTGTATTGAGAATCAAAAGAGACAGAGGAAGCCATCTAGCTACTAACTATGGACCCGAAGGTCTACAAAGAACTACTCACGCATCATCAGAGAGGCACCAATGGACATGATGAACCCCTTCGTCATGGTGTCTAGATTGGATCTGGTGGTTCTGGAACTTGCGGCATTTGGAATTGATTTTTGTTGACTCCCCTAGGGTTTCTGGAATATTGGGGTATTTATAGAGCAAAGAGGCGGTTCGGAAGGCCACCGAGGTGGGCTTAAACCACCAGCGTGCCTGGGCCTCCGGGCGCGCTCTGGTGTCTTGTGCTCACCTCTGTCTTCCTCTTCGGTACTTCTTTGGCCCACCGGATGTCTTCTGGTCCAAAAAATCCAAAAAAAAGTTCCACTGCGTTTAGATTCCGTTTGGTAATGATTTCCTGCGATGTAAAAAACATGCAGAAAACAACTTGCACTGGGCACTATGTCAATAGGTTAGTACCAAAAAATGATATAAAATGACTATAAAATGATTGTAAAACATCCAAGAATTATTATATAACAACATGGAAGAATCAAAATTTATAGATACGTTGGAGACGAATCCGCATCCCCGAGCTTAATTCATGCTCATCCCTGAGTAGGTAGATGATAAAAACATAACTTTTGATGTGGAATGCTGCCTAACATGCTCATCACATATTATTTTCTTTGTATCACGGACATTTGGACTTTTATATGGTTCAAAGCAATAGTCTAGTTTTGACATGAGACTTAAATACTCAAGCATATCAACAAGTAACCATGTCTTTCAAAATATCAATGCTAAAATAAGTTATCCTTAGCCCATTATGCTCAATCATTGATCCATTCATGAAACACACTCGCATATTAGCTACACCCAATGCTCAAGTACGATCATAGTGCCCCTCAGTTGATACTTTATAAGAGAAGATGGAGACTCAAATCTAAAATAAAAATTGCATAAAGTAAAAGAAAGGCCCTTCGCAGAGGGAAGTAGGGATTTGTCAAAGTGCCAGAGCTCAAAGTGAAAAAAGATAGAGATAAAAACATTTTGGGAGGCATGTTTTTCCTGTCAGCGAGAATGATCGAGTAGTTCCCAATATTTTCCATGCTAGATATATCATAGGCGGTTCCCAAACAGAAATTAAATTTTATTCCTTTTCAACCATACTTTCACTTTCCATGGCCAGCTGTATCCATGGGTGCCTTCCATACCAACACATTCCAAGGGATTTATTATTTGGGAACATAAAGTAAATTCATTTTTCATTTCGGGACTGGGCATCCCTAATACCTTTGCCTTACTCTCGTGCAATGACAAATGAATAAACACTCATCATGAGAATAACATATCTAGCATGGAAAAATATTATCCACCTCGCCTACCGTTTCAAGAGCGGTACGAGCACACAAAAAAGAAATTTATTTTGAAAATTAGAGATGGCACATGCAAATTTCCTTAGAACGGCAAAAGAATACTGCATATAGGTAGATATGGTGGACTCATGTGGCAAAACTGGTTTAAAGGATTTTGGATGCACAAGTAGTGATCATACTTAGTGCAAAATTAAGGCTAGCAAAAGATTGAGAAGCAACCAACCAAGAAATGAAAAATCTCATAAGCGAGCATTAAGCATAATTAACACCGAATAATGCACCACAAGTAGGATGTAATTGCATTGCCTAACTGTTAACTTTCATGCTTGCATACGAAATACAAACCTTAACACCAATATTATTACTAAAGCATAATTACTCATCAACATGTCTCACATATCACATCATCATATCTCAAAACTATTACAAGGAATCAAGTTTATTTTGTCCAATGATCTTTTTCGGGGAAACGACACCTACAGGATTGCATGGATCCCTTTTATGGTTTTGGCTGGGGAAGAGGAGTGCGCAAAGAGTAGATCTAGCGATCAACATGAGGGATTTTTACCCAGGTTTGGGCTGCTGAGAAGCGTAAAACCCTAGTCCTGCTTTGAGCGTATATTGAGCGTTCTTGAGCTTTGGCTAGTGGCTACGCATGCAAAATGGACCGGAAAATCCAAAAGTCCCTTCCTGCATCGCCTTGGGCCTCCTTTTATAGCAAGGGGCTACCATAGTGGCGTACAGGCATACAGGAGGTGTAAAGTAACTACAGTGTACATTCTTATCATTGATGTCTTAGGTCAAACACATTAAATGCGCTGGTTACGTGCCCTTAACTTTATCAGCGATGGAAATAGAGCTCGTCATGTCCGTCGCCGCCTCACCCCGTCTTGACACGCACCCAGGATGACGAGCCATGCAATGCCAAGATGACTGGCTAGCCGCTGCGCTGGAGCGGTGGCAGGATCTTCACGAAGATCTGCATGCCACCACACAGGTGCTTGCCTGGATGGTAGGCTAGTTGCCGTGCTGGAGCGGTGGCAGGGCCGAGGAACCTTGCCGTGTGCGAGCCTTGCCGGGCCTCGCAAATGTCCCCGACAAGGATCTTGCCGGGGCCTTGCAAATGTCCCCGGCAAGAGCCTTGCTGGGGACTTTGCCTCCTGGTCTTCACAAAGATCTGCATGCCACCACGCAGACGCCCCTGGATCTTGGTCTTGACATTGTCGAGGGTGTCAGAGACCTTAACCTCAAGGGTGGTGGTCTTTCTGAGGCTTCGCAAACCATCCCGGCCTGGGCTGGGTGTTCGGTTAGACCGAACCATTCGGTTCGGTTTTCTCGGTCAATAAAAAATTCAGTTTTCTTACTTTGTTGACCGATCGTTTTCTTAGAAAAATAGTAACCGACCATTTCGGTCCACGGTATTTCGGGTAGGGTCTCGTTTTAGCCGAACCAAAGCTACAACAATGCCTGACAATAGGAATATGTGGAGAGTTCTGTCTAAAATTGAGCAGCCCCTCACCAATCGAAAAACAAATGAAACAAATCAGATGCAAGAGCATCGTGTGTAGTAGTCAATTTCTTGTGAGAACGTTAACACATCAAAAGAAATCAAGAAGCAATCCCCAACACCAACAGGATGGTAAAAAGAAGAAGATGCAGTGCAACAGAAGTTCTGGTGGACGAGGAATAAACAAGGAGCAGATAACGCCACCGTTGGGATGCCCTCGCTGGACGGGGAAGAGAGCATGCGAGTCTGCAACCGCTGCTGGCCAGAGTAGCTATATTTTTTCTTTCCAGGGGCACTGGCAGCCAGGTTAAAGCATCGAGTGGATATAGTATTTTTTTGAGGGGGGGGTGGGGTCGAATGGATGGATATAGATGCTGGTTACTCGATGTTGCGTGCTTATCCATCACGTGAGATCTTGGGCCTGAATTGGGCCAAGGGCCATGGAGTTAGGCAATTAGGTGGGTTGTTTCTTAGATTTTGGACTACATACACATGCACGTACGACATATCTCGCTTGTTTCGGCTGACCGAGGGTCATGACCGAATTTACCGAAACTACTTCGGTTCTCCACAAGCTTTGACCGAAGTAACAACCGAACTTCTTGGTTTCGGTCAGTTCAGTCTCGGTCTCGGTTTTTATGGTTCGGTACTTCGGTCTTCGGTTTATATGCCCACCCGTATTCCTGGCAAGGAGCTTGCCGGGGCTCGCAAACCACCCCGGCAAGAATCTTGCCGGGGGTTCAACTTGTCTTCTTCTGTCTGATTACTAGCTCAGATGCTGTCTTTGTCGTCTTGCATTTGCCTCCAGCTGTCCCCATCAAGCCTCACCACGGGTACTACTGCAACTGACCATCCACAAGTAAGGGGTACGAAAGGGCCCAAACCTTAGTACACCGAAAGGAGCCCCCGGGCATGAGCCACACACGCAGGTGTGAGGCGTTGTTGGGCTAGGCCCAAACAATGCGCGGGCACGCGTGGTAGGGGTTAACTGCTGTAATCATCTCGTGTGTTGCACTGCCCCATGATCCGCATTGGGTGCGCGACATGGGGTACGTGCATGGAATGGTCACAGTAGTGATACGTCTCCAATGTATCTATAATTTATGAAGTATTCATGCCGTTATATTATCATTCTTGTATGTTTTACAATCATTTTATAGCAACTTTACATCATTTTTTGGGACTAACCTATTGACCCATTGCCCAGTGCCAGCTGCTGTTTTTTGCTTGTTTTTTACATCGCAGGAAATCAATATCAAACAGAGTCCAAACACCGCGAAACTTTTTGTGGATTTTTTATGGACCAGAAGACCACCTGTGGGCCAGAGAAGCACCTGGGGGGGTGCCCCGAGTGGGGTGCAAAAACCAATCTAGACCCTGTTCCAGCACTCTCCCGGAAGGGGAAATCATCACCGGTGGCCATCTTCATCATCCCGGCGGCCACCACAATGAAGAGGGAGTCCACCCTCGGGGCTGAGGGTTTGTACCAGTAGCTCTATGTTTAATATCTCTCTCTCTCTCTCGTTCTTGAGGTGTCACGATCTTGACGTATCACAGGCTTTGTTAATATAGTCAGATCATATGGTGTTTTCCTCTCTCTATCTTGTTATGATGAATTGAGTTTTTCCCTTTGAGATTTCATTGTTATCGGATTGAATACTTTCATGGATTTAAGAGCACTTGATATATATCTTTCATATGAATACTCATGGTGACAATGGGGTATCATATTGGTTCACTTGATATGTGTTTTGGCATTCAACTCGCAGATTCCAACTGTTATATTAGGGTAATCTATGCATAGGGGTTGATGCACGTTCTTGCCTTTGTTTCTCCGATAGAAATCTTTGGGCACTCTTTGAAGTTCTTTGTGTTGGATTGAGTATTATGAATCTGAAATTATTTGGTATTATTTTAGTACGAACTCTTCGATAGATCGATCGGAAAGAATAGCTTCGAGGTGGTTTCATACCCTACAAACAATTTCTTCTTATGTTCTCTGCTAGATAGGAACTTTCGAGTGATTCTTCGTTGCATGTTGAGGGATGGTTATATGATCCAATTCTATTAGCATTGTTGAGAGACTACACAAGCGAAAGTACGGACCCTAGGCCTCATTTTCAAGCATTGCAATATCGTTTTTCTGCCCATTTACTATTTTCTACCTTGTTGTTTTATTTATTCATAAAAATATATTTCTACCATCACTATTACACTTTTATCACCATCTCTTCGTCGAACTAGTGCACCAATACAATTTGCCATTGTATTGGGTGTGTTGGGGACACAAGAGATTTCTCGTATTTGGTTGCAGGGTTGTTTGAGAGAGACCATCTTCATCCTATGCCTCCCACGAATTAATAAGCCTTAGGACATCCACTTGAGGGAAAATTGCTACTGTCCTACAAAACTCTGCGCTTGGAGGCCCAACATGTGTCTACAAGAATAAAGTTGCGTAGTAGACATCAAGCAGCAGCACGCCTGTGCAAACGCCCTCTCATTGAACAGTAAAGAGGCAGCCCCGCGCCTTCCCCATAAAAAGAGGAATCCACAGAGGAGCCGCTCATTTACCTCTCGTCCATCCCAATCTAGGAACCGCCGTCATCTTCCTCCTCGAGCCCGAAACAGAGTCGCTTCATCCATCCACCGGCCCTGTGCTCCCACCATCCTCGGCCTCCTGCTTCTCTCCAGTCTCTTATGGCACCTAAACCGAGCAAGAGCAAAGAGGTGCCCAAGGCAGGCAAGGGCAAAGACGCCCCAAAGTGGGCAAGGACAAAGACGTGCCAGAGAGTGAGTTGGTGACGATGTGGGAGAAGAACGTCGTCTTTGCCTCAATGCTCGACGCACCCGCGCTGAAGGATTGATACATGTGCATGTGGGGAAGAGGGATGAAGGGGCACCCCATGTAACACCCTCGATGCGACTATAGCTCCCACGTGTCGAGGCACGACTTAGAGACATAATCGCATTGAAGGCATATGTCGCAAGTTAGGCAATCTTCACAACATCCCATGTAAAAATAATAAAAGGGGAGATAACATAGTTGGCTTACACTCGCCACGTCAATCAAGTACATAAATAACATTACATCATCCAAACACTCATGGCCCGACTACGGCGCCAAAATAAAAGAGAACCCAACATGCGACACGGTCCGAATCACCCCCAACTGGGCACCACTACTGATCATCGGGAAAGGAAGCGTAGTATCGTTGAGAGTCTTCGTCGAACTCCCACTTGAGCTCGTACGCGTCTCCTGGAGCGGAATCATCAGGCCCTGCATCTGGTGTAATAGTAATCTGTGAGGCACAGGGACTCAGCAATCTCGCACCCTCGCGATCAAGACTATTCAAGCTTATAGGTAAGGCAAGGTAAAATATGAGTGGAGCTGCAGCAAGCGACTAGCAAGTATGGTGGCTAACTTATTCGCAAAAGAGAGCGAGAAGAGGAGGCAAAGCATGAGCGAGAAGCTAGAGAACAACCTGCGCAAACATTACTCCAACACCGTGTCCACTTCCTGGACTCCCAAGACGTTCCGATAAGACTCGGTATCTCGATAACTCAAGACACTCCGACAGGTTAAAACAAGACCAGCAACACCGCCCGAATGTGCCGAAAAATCCCGATAGGAGCTGCACATATCTCTTTCTTAGGTCACACTCAGATAAGCAATCCGTACAACTAAAACAAGCCCTCGAGTTTCCCTGAGGTGGCGATGCAAGGGGCTCTAGTTTGGACCAACACTCAGAGGAGCACTGGCCCGGGGGGGGGGGGGTTAAAACAAGATGATCCTTGAGTCTGCAGAACCCAAGGGAAAGAAAAGGGTAGGTGGCAAATGGTAAGACCAATGTTGGGCATTGCTGGTAAAGCTTTAATCAAGGCGAAATATCAAGGGGTTCCCATTATAACCCAACTGCATAAGGAACGCAAAATCCGGGAACATAACACCGATATGACGGAAACTAGGGCTAGGCGAGAGGCCGAGCCTTCCACCCTTTACCAAGTATATAGATGCATTAAGATACCAAGGCAATATAATGATATCCCAACAAGTAAATAAATGTTCCAACAAGGAACGGCCTCCAATCTTCACCTGCAACTAGCAACGCTATAAGAGGGGCTGAGCAAAGCGGTAACATAGGCAATCAACGGTTTTCTAGGACAATGGTGGGTTAGAGGTTTGACATAGCAATTTAGGAGGCTTTCAAGCAAGCGGTAGGCATCGTAGCAATGGCATCTCAAAAGAGCGAGCAAACTAGCATAGCAAAGATAGTAGTGATTTCGAGGGTATGATCATCTTGCCTGCACAGTTGTCAGAGTTGACTGGATCCTCAAAAGCAAACTCAATAGGCTCCTCGGTAGCGAACTCGTCTCCCGGCTCTACCCAGACAAGACAAACAAGCAACAAGGATACAATCAACCACGTGCAAACTCAATCAACACGATGCAAAGATGATATGCTATGCGGGATGCAAAATGCAAGATATGACAGGAAATGCATGAAGCTGGCCTCAACTTGGAAAACCAAGTGTGCCACTGGAAAGATGGGATAAAATCGATTGAAATGATATAAAGAACGCCGGAATCGGAGTTACGGTTTGGAAATGGCAAGCGTTTCAAAAATGACACCGGTCTGCGATTTACAGCAAGTAGGCATCTAAATGCAACGAGATGAACATGCTACAGCACCCAAACATGACAACAAAATACATGGCAGGGATTCACACAAGATGCTTAACAAAATTCTAGCACTGAGCTATGGCCAATTCATCCATTAGGAGGTTCAAACAAGCATGGCAAAAATGCAAATGGTAAACAGATCTCAGACTTAGTGAAATTAACACTTGTCTGGAATTTCAGATCATATAGCCCTCTTCGGAGCAACAAAACAACATGTTACAGGACCTGTACATGACAAAGAAAGACATGGCATGGAGCTACTCAACAAGCTTAACAAAAGTCCCTTGGTGACCTTGAGCCAAAAGGGATCACAAAATATACTAACAAGCACACGAACATAGCAAAAACATAATCAGTTTTCAGACTTAGTGAAAACTGGGACATGCTGAAACATAACTCACGAAGGCATGTTTACGAGCTCGATGCACTCACTACGTTACAAGTCATGGCAAGGCAAGAATACATCCATCAAGAAGGCACAAAATACAAGCTAGACATGGCAAGAACAAAGGCATACCATGCACGGATCAACTACAACATCATTGGCAAAATCACAAACAAGTTGACGATCTGCCCAGATTCACAACGAAGCAAAAGTAGAGCTCGATTGACTTAAGCTAGGGTGCTCCATAATTCCAAACAAAGACATGGATAGATATATCACTCCAAGATTAACAAAACTCCCTTACTGATCATCCTCAAAAGAGGCACAGATCACTAGGAAACAACAAGAACATATGGCATCATGAACTAAACAATCCCAGGACTTACTGAAATCACTAAGTCCCTGAAAACAGAATTAGCAAGTGCACCACTTTGCAAGCTTGCACAAGTCACCACACACATCCTAAAAATACATGGGTTGTACCTCTGGATAGATGACAAAACCCTTAACAAAACATATGAAGGACTCACAGGCATATCATGCACACAACAATCACGGAAAAAATGACAAAAGTCTAAGATGAACTAGCAGATCTGACAATTAACTCACGAAGCCTCCTTCTAACAGCATTTCGGGCATCAAGATGCACTCAAATGAAAATGATGCAATGGAATGAAATGATGTACTCTCTGAGATGAACATTTTGATATGCTATATGCCCAAATCGGAGCTACGGATGCGGAGATATCACAGGTGAAAGTAGGCACAAAAATTAGGGTTCGGAGGAGAAAGTCAACCCTCAAAATTCCAGATCTCAGATCTGAAATTACTATTCACGGAGCGCGCCATTCGAGGTTTGTCGGCCGGCGATGGCGGTGGTGGCCGGAGATGGAGGGGGTCGCCGGGGTAGGAGAGGAGGAGGCCGGACAGGACGGCGGAGCCGGCCGGTGGCGCGCGGCACCGGAGCGCGTCGGGCGGCGTGGAGGCGGCGGTGGTCGCGGCGACGCGGCGGCCGGCGTCGTCGGGCGAGGCGGAGGAGGCGGCGAGCGGCGGTGGGGCGGCGGCCGGCGTCGGAGAAGGCGGCTGGGTCGGGCGGCGCGGAGCTCGGGCCCGCGGGGGCCTCGCCTGGGCCGGGCGGGCCGGCGGCGGTGGAGTGAGGCGGCTGCCACGTGTCGCGACGTGAGTGGCCGAGGCGGCGGGGCGGACGCGTCCGGTCCGTCCGGACGTGTCCGGCGGCGGCGAGATCTGATTTTTTTAGGGTTTCGGGGAAGAAGAAGATCCGAAAACGGAGGGGTGTATATATAGGCGTAGAGGGAGCTAGGAGAGTCCAAATGAGGTGCGGTTTTCGGCCACGCGATCATGATCGAACGCTCGAGGACATGGAGCAGAGTTTGGTGGGTTTTGGGCCAAATTGGAGGGGTGTTGGGCTGCAACACACACGAGGCCTTTTCGGTCCCTCGGTTAACCGTTGGAGTACCAAACGAAGTCCAAATGGTACGAAACTTGACAGGCGGTCTACCGGTAGTAAACCAAGGCCGCTTGGCAAGTCTCGGTCCAATCCGGAAATGTTTAATCCCCATACATGAAAGAAAGCTAGAAATGACCACCGGAGAAGAACGGAGCACCGGAATGCAAAACGGACAACGGGGAAAATGCTCGAATGCATGAGATGAACACGTATGCAAATGCAATGCACATGATGACATGATATGAGAGGCATGACAACGATAACAACACACGGAGACAAAGACCCAAACCCGAGAAAATAAATATATCTTAACGCCGGAAACGGCAAGAGTTGGAGTACAAATAGGGAAAGTTACATCCGGGGTGTTACAACACTCCACCACTACGAAAGGATCTCGTCCCGAGATCTAGGACTGAAAGAACTCCGGGTACTCAGAACGTAGGTGATCCTCGCGTTCCTAGGTAGCTTCACGGTTGGAATGGTGTGACCACTTGACTTTGAGAAATTTGATTGACTTGTTGCGAGTCTTGCGTTCAGTCTCTTCAAGAATAGCGACTGGGTGCTCACGATAGGAAAGATCTTCTTGGAGCTCAATGTCCTCGAAATTGACGGTGCGGTCAGGAGTCTTGAAGCACTTTTGAAGCTGAGAGACATGGAACACGTCATGAACATTTGCAAAGTTTGAAGGAAGCTCGAGTTGATAGGCGAGGTCGCCTCTCTTGCTGAAAATCTTGAAAGGTCCCACGTATCTGGCAAGCTTCCCTTTGATACCGAAGTGACGAGTACCTTTCATAGGAGAGACACGGAGGTAAAAACATGATCTCCGATCTCGAAAGCCAAATCACGGTGCTTACTATCATAGTAGCTCTTCTGGCGGGATTGGGCTACTTTGAGGTTATCACGAATGACTTTGCACATTTCTTCTGCTTCTGTGATTAAGTCATTACCCAAAAGCTGACGTTCACCGGTTTCAGACTAGTTGATAGGGGCACGGCACTTCCTGCCATACAGAATTTCAAAAGGGGCCTTGCCCGAACTTGCTTGAAAACTGTTGTTGTAGGAGAATTCAGCATAAGGAAGACAATCCTCCCACTTCATGCCGAAGGAGATCACACAAGCCTTGAGCATATCTTCAAGAATCTGGTTGACACGCTCGACTTAACCGCTTGTTTGAGGATGGAAAGCAGTGCTGAAGCGGATGTTAGTGCCCATGGCCTTCTGAAAAGAATCCCAAAACTTCGAGGTAAAGATGCTGCCACGATCTGAAGAGATCACTTGAGGAATACCGTGCAGAGAGACAATGTGAGAGGTATAGAGTTCCGCCAATTGAGCTGCAGTGATCGACTCTTTGATAGGCAGAAAGTGAGCCACTTTGGTGAGTTTGTCGATGACAACGAATATAGCATCATTGCCACGCTTGGACTTTGGAAACCCATTCATGAAGTCCATTTCAATGTGGTCAAACTTCCATTCTGGAATGGCAAGAGGTTGGAGGAGACCTGCTGGCCTTTGGTGTTCTGCCTTCACTCTTCTGCAGACATCACATTCATTCACGAATTGAGCGATCTCGCGCTTCATTCGAGTCCACCAATAAGCTTGCTTAAGGTCCTGATACATCTTCGTGCTCCCAGGGTGGATGGAGAGGAGAGAATTGTGAGCCTCGTTCATGATCACTTTACAAAGTTCACCTTTGGGCACAACAATACGATCCTCGAAGAAGAGAGTGTCCTTGTCATCAAGGAGGTAGCACTTGTACTTTGACTGACTCTTTGCAATCCCAACCTTCACCTCTTCACCATAGCATCAAGAAGCTGGGCTTGGCGAATCTGGTCTTCTAAGGTAGGAGAGACTTGAAGGTTGGCGAGGAATCCTTGAGGAACAACTTGCAGGTTAAGTTTGCGGAAAGCTTCACAAAGCTCGGGTTGATAAGGCTTAAGAATCAGACTGTTGCAGTAGGCTTTCCTGCTCAAAGCGTCAGCAATCACATTGGCCTTGCCTGGAGTATACTCAATACTCGGATTATACTCTTGAATCATTTCGACCCATCGAGTTTGCCTAAGGTTGAGATTAGGCTGAGTGAAGATGTACTTGAGACTCTTGTGATCAGTGAAAATGTCCACTTTTCTCCCCAATAGAAGATGTCTCCAAGTCAAAAGAGCATGCACAACTGCCGCCAACTCGAGATCATGAGTGGGGTAGTTCTTCTCATTAGGCTTCAACTGGCGAGATGTGTAAGCAACCACTTTCTTCTCTTGCATCAATACTGCGCCAAGACCTTGGAGAGAGGCATCACAAAAGACCTTGTACGGTTTGGATTCATCAGGCAGAGTCAGAACTGGAGCAGTGATCAACTTCTCTTTCAAAGTGTTGAAAGCAATATCACACTCCGAAGACCAAACGTACTTGACGTGCTTCTGAAGAAGATTAGAGAGAGGCTTCGCGATCTTAGAAAAGTTTTCAATGAATCTTCGACAATAGCTTGCGAGACCGAGGAAACTGCGGAGTTGCTTCACGTTCTGAGGAGGTTCCCAATTCACAATTGCAGACACCTTCTCAGGATTCACGGCAATGCCCTTGGCAGAGATGATATGACCAAGATAAAGAACCTCATCAAGCCAAAATTCACACTTGGAGAACTTGGCGTAGAACTGATGTTCCCTGAGCTTATCGAGAACCAAACGCAAATGCTTGGCATGATCTTCCTTGTTCTTCGAGAAAACCAAAATGTCGTCGAGATAGACCAAAACGAAGTCATTGGTGTAGGCGTTGAAGATGAAATTCATCATGCGAGAGAACGTCGGAGGAGCATTGGCGAGGCCAAAAGACATGACAGTGTATTCATATGAACCAAAGCTTGTTCTGAATGCTGTCTTGGGAATATCTTCTTCACGAATGCGAATCTGGTGATAACCCATATGGAGATCAAGCTTGGAGAATACTTGGGCACCTTTGAGTTGTTCGAACAGCTCATTGATGTTGGGAAGTGGGTATTTGTTCTTGATGGTCTTCTTGTTCACTGGACGGTAATCAACACAAAGTCGGTCCATTCCATCCTTCTTCTTCACAAAAAGAACACCACAACCCCATGGAGAAGAACTAGGCCGGATGAGACCCATTTTCTCTTGCATATCGAGTTGCTTCTTCAGCTCCTTCAACTCTTTAGGTCCGAGCTTGTAAGGACGTTTGCACACAGGTTCCGTGCCGGGCTCAAGATCAATAACGAATTCAACTGGCCGGTGCGAAGGCATTCCTGGGAGCTCTTCTGGAAAGACATCTTGATATTCGCAAACGACTGGAATTTGAGAGATGGCATCCAATTCACCCTTCTCATTGAGTGAAAACAGACGGATAGTATCATCACGAGCGGCAAAGACAATTACATCCTCAGACAATGAGTCAATTGAATCTGCCTGGCTGCACAATCAAGCTGAGCCTTGTGCTTAGAAAGCCAATCCATTTCGAGAATAAGATCAATATCCGAGTCACCAAGAACATTTGGAGAGGACAAGAACTTATAGTCACCCAAAGTGATATTAACATCCGGAACGCATACTCGAGATGTCATTTGACGGGCCGGAGAGACAATGGCCAACGGCTTCGGCAACACTTGAGTAACCAAATCATGCTTAGATGCAAAAGGTCTCGAGATGAAACAATGCGATGCACCAGTGTCAAAAAGAACTTTTGCAGGAATATCATTAACAGGAAGGTTACCCATGATCACATCTGACGAGTCCTCTGCCTGAGCTGCATTCATCAAATTGACCTTGGCATGCTTGGGGTTATGCTTGACCATATCTGTACTTGCCGATCTGACAGGAGGAGGAGGAGGAAGACGCCTCTGGTTGAGACACTTGTTGGCATAGTGACCCTTCTGTTGGCACTTGTTGCACGTGACCTCTGAAAGCGGACGGTGATACGGAGCACTCAACCTTGGAGCTTGAGATGAAGTCTTGTTCTGAAAGCCAGGGTGGGGGGGGTGGGAAGAACCACTGCCACCTTTGCTCTTCTACTGATACGGCTGACGGAACGGAGGAGGAGGGAGCCAAAACTTCTGCTGTTTGGCCACTTGAGTAGAGGAAGAAGGATTAACATCTCTGACTCGCTTCTTGGAAGCATCACACCTCAACTGAGCAGCCTCTTGCTTCAGTGCCATGTTGTAGAACTCATCGTATCTCAAGGGCTCGAAGAGGACAAGAGCGAGCTGAATTTCTTCTCTGAGACCACCCCTGAACTGGTATGTCATGCTCTTCTCATCAGGCACGTCCTGCTTGGCAAAGCGGGAAAGCTTCTGGAACAACTTGTTGTAGTCATAGACAGACAAAGAGCCTTGCTCTAGATTCCGGAATTCCTCACGCTTGCTTTCAACCACGCTCTGCGGAATATGATGAGCTCGGAAATCTCGACGGAAATCATCCCAAGTGATAACGCGTCCACCTCTGGAGTCCTTGTACTGCTGGAACCATTCTGCAGCTTGATCTTTGAGTTGCAAGGAAGCGAACTTAACAAAGTCCTCAGGCCTGACGTTACTGCACTCGAAATGCTTACACAGATCCACAAGCCAATCGTCAGCATCGGTTGCCTCAACACAATTGCTAAAAGTCTTTGGCCCGTTAGCAAGGAACTGGTTGAGTGTAGCAAAGTGACTCTGATTGCTGCCTTGATTCCCATGACTGCCTTGATTGCGCTCTTGAAGAATTTGCATGATCAGCTGTGTATTTGCATTGGTTGCGGCCATCACAGCTTGCCATGCCTCTGGAGGAGGTGGAGGTGGTGGCGGATCAGGATTCGGAGTCGTGTGCGTTGGAGGAGCCATCCTGAAGAGGTTGACCACCATTAGCACATTGACAGATAAATATTGAAGCTGAATCCAACGGAGTGAAAATTGCAACATATAGTCTTCACATCCGAACAAAATGAACGAATGCATTCCTCTTAAAATGGTCACATATCCATAAATTGAGAAGCCACGTAGAATTAAGGTAGAGAAATAAATCAACAAGGTACGGATCAAGAACGAATAATCGGTAAGAAATCCCAATCTCAAACCAATATCCGTGGAAGAAAAACTAGAGCTACTAGAATTCCCACCTATGAAACTTCCGAACCTTTCCGTTTATGCAATCAGGTGTTGGGGATACAGGGGAAGCATAATATCTCACCCAAACTAGCAAATCCTACATCCAGCTGTATCCATCCTTCAACACATAACCAAGAAACCTTCGGAAACCATCTACCTCAACCTTCGAAAAGCATCCGTTATACAAGTTATGGGGATACTCCCGAACTCCCGCCCCAGTACTGGGTGGCGTCGAGGTTATCTCACCAACGAACTGCATAAAAGAGATTTTTGATGTCGGCGTACTAGACTCAGGTATTCCAGAACTGCAACGATAAAATTATGATGACAACACCTCAGAGCTCAACTCCCCGGGACACTTCCACTAAACCCCTGACAGGAGGCACCAAGACAATGTTCTCATCATAAAACCATCGGAACAATTCCAAGATACCCGCGTGATCCTAAATTTTTTTTAGTGAAATTTGAGAAGAGAAGAGTCAAAACTCTACGTCAGGATGCCTTACCAGAGCGATGAGGAGACTGGGAAGTAAAAAGAATTCCTAAACTCTCCGATATATAAATCCTAATGACTCAAAACATTTTTCTAGACACAACTCGGCCGCTAAAAACGATCAAGCAATGGGGCTCCTAAGGTCGGGGAAGGCTCTGATTACCAACTTGTAACACCCTCAATGCGACTATAGCTCCCACGTGTCGAGGCACGACTTAGAGACATAATCGCATTAAAGGCATATGTCTCAAGTTAGGCAATCTTCACAACATCCCATGTAAAAATAATAAAAGGGGAGATAACATAGTTGGCTTACACTCGCCACGTCAATCAAGTACATAAATAACATTACATCATCCAAACACTCATGGCCCGACTACATCGCCAAAATAAAAGAGAACCCAACATGCGACACGGTCCGAATCACCCCCAACTGGGCACCACTACTGATCATCGGGAAAGGAAGCGTAGTATCGTTGAGAGTCTTCGTCGAACTCCCACTTGAGCTCGTACGCGTCTCTTGGAGCGGAATCATCAGGCCCTGCATCTGGTGTAATAGTAATCTGTGAGGCACAGGGACTCAACAATCTCGCACCCTCGCGATCAAGACTATTCAAGCTTGTAGGTAAGGCAAGGTAAAATATGAGTGGAGCTGCAGCAAGCGACTAGCAAGTATGGTGGCTAACTTATTCGCAAAAGAGAGCGAGAAGAGGAGGCAAAGCACGAGCGAGAAGCTAGAGAACAACCTGCGCAAACATTACTCCAACACCGTGTCCACTTCCCGGACTCCACCGAGAAGAGGCCATCACGGCAACACACTCAGTTGATTCATTTAAATTAATTAAGGTTCAAGTTATCTACAACCGGACATTAACAAATTCCCATCTGCCCATAACCGTGGGCACGGCTTTCAAAAGTTCAATCCCTGCAGGGGAGTCCCAACTTAGCCCATGACAAGCTCTCACGGTCAACGAAGGAATAGACCTCCTCCCAAGACGTTCCGATCAGACTCGGTATCTCGGTAACTCAAGACACTCCGACAGGTTAGAACAAGACCAGCAACACCGCCCGAATGTGCCGACAAATCGCGATAGGAGCTGCACATATCTCTTTCTCAGGGCACACTCAGATAAGCAATCCGTACAACTAAAACCAGCCCTCGAGTTTCCCCAAGGTGGCGCTGCAAGGGGCTCTAGTTTGGACCAACACTCAGAGGAGCACTGGCCCGGGGGGGGGGGGGTTAAAACAAGATGATCCTTGAGTCTGCAGAACCCAAGGGAAAGAAAAGGGTAGGTGGCAAATGGTAAGACCAATGTTGGGAATTTCTGGTAAAGCTTTAATCAAGGCGAAATATCAAGGGGTTCCCATTATAACCCAACCGCGTAAGGAACGCAAAATCCGGGAACATAACACCGATATGACGGAAACTAGGGCGGCAAGAGTGGAACAAAACACTAGGCGAGAGGCCGAGCCTTCCACCCTTTACCAAGTATATAGATGCATTAAGATACCAAGGCAATATAATGATATCCCAACAAGTAAATAAATGTTCCAACAAGGAACGGCCTCCAATCTTCACCTGCAACTAGCAACGCTATAAGAGGGGCTTAGCAAAGCGGTAACATAGCCAATCAACGGTTTGCTAGAACAATGGTGGGTTAGAGGTTTGACATGGCAATTTAGGAGGCTTTCAAGCAAGTGGTAGGCATCGTAGCAATGCCATCTCAAAAGAGCGAGCAAACTAGCATAGAAAAGATAGTAGTGATTTCGAGGGTATGATCATCTTGCCTGCACAGTTGTCAGAGTTGACTGGATCCTCAAAAGCAAACTCAATGGGCTCCTCGGTAGCGAACTCATCTCCCGGCTCTACCCAGACAAGACAAACAAGCAACAAGGATACAATCAACCACGTGCAAACTCAATCAACACGATGCAAAGATGATATGCTATGCGGGATGCGATGCGGGATGCAAAATGCAAGATATGACAGGAAATGCATGAAGCTGGCCTCAACTTGGAAAACCAAGTGTTCCACTGGAAAGATGGGATAAAATCTCTTGAAAACGATATAAAGAACACCGGAATCGGAGTTACGGTTTGGAAATGGCAAGCGTTTCAAAAATGACACCGGTCTGCGATTTACAGCAAGTAGGCATCTAAATGCAACGAGATGAACATGCTACAGCACCCAAACATGACAACAAAATACATGGCAGGGATTCACACAAGATTCTTAACAAAAGTCTAGCACTGAGCTACGGCCAATTCATCCATTAGGAGGTTCAAACAAGCATGGCAAAAACACAAATGGTAAACAGATCTCAGACTTAGTGAAATTAACACTTGTCTGGAATTTCAGATCATATAGCCCTCTTCAGAGCAACAAAACAACATGCTACAGGACCTGTACATGACAAAGAAAGACATGGCATGGAGCTACTCAACAAGCTTAACAAAATTCCCATGGTGACCTTGAGCCAAAAGGGATCACAAAATATAGTAACAAGCACACGAACATAGCAAAAACATAATCAGTTTTCAGACTTAGTGAAAACTGGGACATGCTGAAACATAACTCACGAAGGCATGTTTACGAGCTCGATGCACTCACTACGGTGCAAGTCATGGCAAGGCAAGCATACATCCATCAAGAAGGCACAAAATACAAGCTAGACATGGCAAGAACAAAGGCATAGCATGCACGGATCAACTACAACATCATCGGCAAAATCGCAAACAAGTTGACGATCTGCGAAGATTCACAACGAAGCAAAAGTAGAGCTCGATTGACTCAAGATAGGGTGCTCCATAATTGCAAACAAAGACATGTATGGATATAGCACTACAATATTAACAAAACTCCCTTACTGATCATCCTCAAAAGAGGCACGGATCACTAGGAAACAACAAGAACATATGGCATCATGAACTAAACAATCCCAGGACTTAGTGAAATCACTAAGTCCCTGAAAACAGAATTAGCAAGTGCACCACTTTGCAAGCTTGCAAAAGTCACCACACACATCCTAAAAATACATGGATTGCACCTCTGGATAGATGACAAAACCCTTAACAAAACATATGAAGGACTCACAGGTATATCATGCACACAACAATCATGGGAAAAATGACAAAAGTCTAAGATGAACTAGCAGATCTGACAATTAACTCACGAAGGCTCCTTCTAACAGCATTTCGGGCATCAAGATGCACTCAAATGACAATGATGCAATGGAATGAAATGATCTACTCTCTGCGATGAACATTTTGATATGCTATATGCCCAAATCGGAGCTACGGATGCGGAGATATCACAGGTCAAAGTAGGCACAAAAATTAGGGTTCGGAGGAGAAAGTCAACCCTCAAAATTCCAGATCTCAGATTTGAAATTACTATTCACCAAGCGCGCCGTTCGAAGTTCGTCGGCCGGCGATGGCGGTGGTGGCCGGAGATGGAGGGGGTCGCCGGGGTAGGAGAGGAGGAGGCCGGAGAGGGCGGCGGAGCCGGCCGGTGGCACGCGTCGGGCGGCGTGGAGGCGGCGGTGGTCGCGGCGAGGCGGCGGCCGGCGTCGTCGGGCGAGGCGGAGGAGGCGGTGAGCGGTGGCGGGGCGGCGGCCGGCGTCGGAGAAGGCGGCTGGGTCGGGCGGTGCGGAGCTCGGGCCCGCGGGGGCCTCGCCTGGGCCGAGCAGGCCGGCGGCGGTGGAGTGAGGCGGCTGCCACGTGTTGCGACGTGAGTGGTCGAGGCGGCAGGGCGGACGCGTCCGGTCCGTCCGGACGTGTCCGGCGGCGGCGAGATCTGATTTTTTTTAGGGTTTCGGGGAGGAAGAAGATCCGAAAACGGAGGGGTGTATATATAGGCCTAGAGGGAGCTAGGAGAGTCCAAATGAGGTGCGGTTTTCGGCCACGCGATCATGATCGAACGCTCGAGGACATGGAGCAGAGTTTGGTGGGTTTTGGGCCAAATTGGAGGGGTGTTGGGCTGCAACACACACGAGGCCTTTTCGGTCCCTCGGTTAACCGTTGGAGTACCAAACGAAGTCCAAATGGTACGAAACTTGACAGGCGGTCTACCGGTAGTAAACCAAGGCCGCTTGGCAAGTCTCTGTCCAATCCGGAAATGCTTAATCCCCACACATGTAACATCCCAAATTTTCAATTTGGAATGTTATACACTAGATCATATGCATATCATATTTTCTTGCATTTTGGTTGATCCTAGAAATTTCACGCAACTCAAGGACCCTCGGAGAGTTTTGGAGATTTCGTTATTTTCATATTTGAGAGTTTTCTCGAATTTTGAAAATAGGATCATTTGATTTATTTATTTATTTTATCTTCAATAATTTTTCCGGTGTCAAAATATATGAGAGAGGGAATAATATGACTTTCCCAAATTTAGGAAAAATGAAGATATAATAAATAGATCAATTTTTGTTTTCCGGTGTTTATTTGCAGTTTATTTGGATAGGGAAAAATGCGCGTTTTCGAAAATTGCATTTTAGGTCCGGAGAAAAGTTCATTTTGTTCGACTCATTTTTAGGAGTCGGGGAAAATTTACTTTAGATTTTTCGGAGTTCGTTTAGATCTCTTTTTGTTTTTTTTTCTACGCGAGAACCAGTTAAAAAAATCAAAGTCCAGCGCCTTGGGCCAAAGGCCCAGCCGGCCAAGGCTGCGGCCAAGGCCACCGCCCCAGGGAGCCGCGTGCACCTAGCGCTGGCGCAGGAGGCCGCCGCCTCGCCTCTTGCTCTAAACCGAATCCTAGTAGGACTTTGGTCCTACTTCCGTATATTCCTTTTCTATTTCTAGATCTTTTCCTTCCCTCTTTTCTATTCCTATTCCTAGTCTAATTCTTGTCCCCTACCCCAAGTAAACCCCCTCCTCTCCCCAATATAAATACCCAAGCACCCCCCCTCTAAATCATCAAACCCAAAGCCTAGAGCTCCACCCCACCCCGCGCCCTCACCCGCGCCGCGCCGCCACCCCACACCCGCGCCGCCGCCGCACCTTGCCCACGCCGCCGCCCCACGCCCACGCCGTCGGAGCCCCTCGCCGGAGACCTCGCCGGAGGTTGCCCCGCGTCTCTTTTTCTCGGATCGTTTTCTTCTAATCGTTGCGATTCTTTTCTTCTCTAAACCGTTCCGGTTTTCTAGATCGGTTTTTCGTTCGGTTTTCTTCTCCGAAAACCTAGATCGGATTCGTTTTCTTCTCCGATTTAGTTGCCTTTGGACTGTTCGCCGGACCGTTCGTCCTAACGAATGTGATCACCGGATTCTTCTAGGTTAACGACGTCCGTTCGTTTAACCGTTCTTCTTTTTCTTTTTGTTGGATTTATTCCGCGATCGTGATCACAGATCCGATCTTCTTTCTAGTCTTTCTTTTCGCTCGTTTATCGGAATCAGGTGATTCAAGCGCCTGGAGTTTCATCTCGAAACCGCCGTTTTGTCTAATCAAGTTGAACAAGTTTTTGCTACAGTAAAATTTGACCTAGTTTCAACTTGCTAGAACCGAGTTGTTTTCTTCCGCCGTTTGTTTTTTCGTTCTTTCTTTGCAACCGGAGTTCTTAAGTTGAACTATTTGGTTCGTTCTCTTGTTCGAGTTTTACCTGTGCATTAGATGAGTACTTATTATATGCTTGTTTTTTGTCTGCGATAGATTACCCGGATTACACCGCTTGTTACTTCGAAACCCTAGGACTCGCGGATCATCAGCAAGGCAAGTAACACTTTGATCATACCTTTTCTACAACCCATGTTTTATTGCATTAGATCAATCCTCACACATTGCATGATTAGGATCTAATTAAATTGTGCGATGGGAAGTAGATGAGGTAGTACCTATTACCTGTATTATTATGAAACCTTTGGGAGTTACTCTACGTTTGCTTATTATGCCATGCTATGCTAGTAGACGTGGATTGGGTGAGTGATATCCATGACAGATGTGAGATTGATATTTTTAATGGTTTATCTAAGGTGGCAACTTAAACACACATCTGGGTGGATTGAGGCACCTGATGTCTATCAGGACTTGCCTGTTTTTTTTGGACCGCCACCCAGGCTCAAAGGGATCATAAGATCTTTCATGCTAGAAACTTCCGTGTGCAGCCACATGCTACTATGGGCTCTGGCATAGTTGACTAAGTTGTGCGAACTCTTACGGGGTGGAATAGCAGATGTAGGGGATGTAGGTGTACCGGTCTACCCCACATGTAAGGTGCTAGTGCTTCTGAAAGACTATGTCTCGGTCATCCGTTTCTCAAACACCATGTAGTGCGAGAAAACAAACGGAGGCGATCGAGTCATGTGGGGAAAAGTGCGCAAACCTCTGCAGAGTGTACAAACTAATCATGATTAGCCGTGTCCCCGGTTATGGACAACTTGAGTATCTAGTACTTGAATGTCATTGTGAATCTCAACATGTTACTTCTAATTAATGTTGTTGGGTTTTAATTGTACTTTTAATTGGGATTGAGAATGCTGTCAACCATTCTCAATGTTTAACAACCACCATGATAGTTAAATAAATTTATTCCTTTGCAATAGGGAAAAACTGGCTTTACGCAAAACTGTAACCATAGAGCTTTCCACCTGCCATATATGCATATAGTATAGCTGTTTCATTCCATTACTCTCTATGTGTTACTTTGCCAGCATATTCCATGTGCTGACCCGTTTCGGGCTGCAACTTCTCATGTTGCAGACTTTTCAGACGACGATTGAGGTGTTTTAGGTCGTGGTTCTATACTCAGTGATGCCGCTGGAGTTGATGGACCCATTTATCTTCCGAGTCTTCCGCTGTTATCGATATTAGATGGCCTTCAGCCATATTTATTGTAATAAGTTCTTTTTGAGCCATCGATGTAATAAGTGTGTGATTGCAACTCTGCTATAAAACCTCGATGTACTGTGTGGTGTCAGCATTACTGATCCAGGGATGACACCGTAGCACAGTAGACGTGATCCGTAGCACAGTAGACGCTACAGAGATGGTATCAGAGCACACGCTGACTGTAGGACACGACCACTAAGTTAAAGCCATAGATCACCCTTCTCTTCTCATTTTCTAACTCCTCATCTTTTCTACTCTATTAGGATGAAGGACGCGAAGATTAAGTACGCTCAACCGGATGACGGCACACCTTTTGGATTTCACCTGAAGGAAGTCACCAAGTACCTGAACATTGGATTACCAAGCTTCACGGGAACCTTCAACGCCACTCTGCCTGAAGAGGAGCGCTGGAAGATTCAAGCTCACGTTCCGGGAAGAACTTTCACGCCAATCACGAAGCCCATAGATAGTGTTTTCAATGCACCAACCTGGAGTCTAGGAAGGAGCATGGCAGCTCATATCACCATAGGACGCATTGGAGAAGTTTATCAAGAAGACCTCAAGGACACTATCTACCAGATTTGTGGACGCCGTGATGAACAATGGGAGTTAGTCAGCACCAAGAAGGATAGATCCATTGCATCTTTCATCCAGGAGTTAAACCAGCACATTCTACGCCACGAGAACCAGATGTGCAATGATATGGTAGAGTTGAAGAATGCGAAGGCAAGGATCATCGAGCTAGAAGGAGAACTGAAGTCTACACGCAAGGACTACATGGACGAGATCGTAGCTCTAGCAAGGCACAATTGCGATCTTAAGCAGGAGATTGAAGAACTCAAGAGGAAGTTAGCAACCAAGGAAGAAGACGAGTACGTCGCATGTCCGGACAACTACATCATCATCGACGACACCGATTCAGATCGAAGTGAACCCGACTTCGAAGACGAAGCTGGAGCAGATATCATGGAGTCTTCCACCGGTTCAAATTTCTAGATGACCACCAGATAGTAGTAGTATTCCCCCATGTAAACACAATATAGTTGAGCACTTTTGCGATAGTTTTAGACCGTTTGTAAGCCCTTGTTTGATTGATTGAAGTGATTTTGTGTGCATTTGCTCATGTGCATATGGGTAGTGTTTTCCCTTTAGACCTCATTCTATTCTCAATTCTCGTCTTTTCTAAACCCTCAGATGCCTCCGAGACGTGACAATGGATTTCCACCGGAGCTCACTCAGTTGATCCAACAGCAGAATCAGTTGATGCAGATGTTAGTTCAGAACCAGCAGAACAACAACGACAACCCACCACCACCACCACCTGTTGACCACTTAGCCCGTTTCCTTAGGCTGAATCTGCCGGTGTTTTCCAGTAGCACCGAGCCGATAGTAGCAGACGACTGGCTCCGTAAGATAGGAAGGGAGTTGACCACTGCAGGATGCACAGATGGTGAGAAAGTGAAGTTTGCCGCACACCAGCTTGACGGACCCGCGGCAGCATGGTGGGGGAATTTCACAGCCACTTACCCAGTTGACACTGTCACATGGGATCAGTTTCAGCAAGCTTTCCGCACTGCCTATGTTTCAGCAGGAGCTATGGCCATAAAGAAGCGTGAGTTTCGCAACTTACGCCAAGGAGGAAGGACTGTTGGCCAGTATGTGGAGGAGTTTAGTAAGCTAGCCCGTTATGCCCCAGATGACGTTGCTACGGATGCAGCTAAGCAGGAGAAGTTTCTGGAAGGACTAAATGATGAGCTAAGCATGCAGTTGATGGTAGCGAGTTTCAACAACTACCAGGAGTTGGTAGATCGTGCCATCATGATTGAAGGGAAGCAACAGCAGATTGAGAACCGTAAGAGGAAGTATGGACAGGGGAAGTATAACTCTAGAGCCCAGAAGAAGCCCCATTTTACCCCTAAACCGGGATTTCAGTTTCAGCATACCCATGGAGGAGGTAGCTTGCACAACCATAAGGGCCACAAGAATGGTAATGGGAATGGAGGAAGCAACGGCAAGAACCGGACCACCCCATCGACCCCAACCAAGAGAGACCTGAGCCAAGTCACCTGTTTCAAGTGTTCGAAGACCGGAAATTATGCCAATGAATGTCCCGAAGGCCAGAATGGAAATGGCAATGGAAGCTCTGGGAAGAAGCCGAACCCTTTCAATAGGGGACAGGTGAACCACGTTAATGTGGAGGAGATTGAAGATCAGCCCGATGCAGTAATTGGTAAGTTTTTGGTTAAGTCATTTACTGCACTCGTTCTTTTTGATACTGGTGCATCGCATTCATACATATCAAGGGGATTTGTGGAGAAGTATAGCCTGCCCACTAGGATTCTTAAAACACCTATGCTAGTAAGCTCGCCAGGAGCAGAATACATGGCCAGACAAGGATGTTTCCAAGTACCATTGAGTATAGGAAGGCATGTATTCCCAACGGATTTAATTATTCTGGAATCCCAAGGTCTGGATGTGATTCTTGGTATGGATTGGCTGTCGATGTATGGAGGAAACATCGATTGCGCCAGTAAGACAATTTTGCTTACCACACCAGAAGGAAGAAGGATCAAGTATGTATCCCGGCATGTGCCAAACAGGACACAAGTGAATTGCCTAACAGGAGTTGTGCAGGAGGAAGTACCAGTGGTAAAGGATTTTCCTGATGTATTTCCTGAGGAATTACCAGGCATGCCACCGGATAGAGACATTGAGTTTTTGATTGAGTTATTGCCAGGTCCAGGCCCAATATCGAAGCGACCGTACCGTATGCCAACAAAGGATTTGGTGGAAATTAAGAATCATATTAAGGAGTTATTGGATAAAGGTTACATTCGCCCAAGTTCTTCACCTTGGGGATCACCCGTACTTCTAGTGGAAAAGAAGGATGGATCATTAAGGATGGTTGTAGATTATCGGGGATTGAATGAAGTAACCATCAAGAATAAGTACCCACTGCCAATGATCAACTATCTGTTTGATTGATTGCAAGGAGCTAAAGTGTTTTCCAAGATCTATTTGCGATCAGGGTACCATCAGTTGAAGATTCGAGAGCAGGACATACCTAAGACAGCATTCACCACAAGATATGGACTGTATGAGTATACCGTTATGTCATTTGGATTGACTAACGCACCTGCCTATTTTATGAACCTGATGAACAAAGTGTTTATGGAGTTTTTGGATAAGTTCGTCGTAGTGTTCATCGATGACATTTTGGTTTATTCAAAGAATGAAGAGGAGCATAAGGAACATTTGCGTTTGGTTTTGGAGAAACTAAGAGAACATCAGTTATACGCCAAATTCAGCAAATGTGAGTTTTGGTTGAAGGAAGTTGGATTCCTCGGACACGTTATATCCGGAGAAGGTATAGCAGTTGACCCCACAAAGGTTGAGACCGTAACCGAATGGGAAGCACCAACAACAGTTGGAGAGATTCGGAGTTTTCTTGGACTCGCAGGATACTACCGGAGATTCATTGAGAACTTTTCAAAGATTGCAAAGCCTATGACTGAATTGTTGAAGAAGGATACTAAGTTCAAATGGACTGAGGAGTGTGAGGCTAGTTTCCAGGAGTTGAAGAAACGATTGGTTACCTCACCGATATTGATTTTGCCAGATCAGACCAAGGATTATGAGGTGTATTGCAACGCTTCACGTCGAGGACTTGGAGCAGTGCTTATGCAGGAAGGGAGAGTTGTTTCGTATGCTTCACGACAACTGAAGCCTCATGAGTTGAATTATGCCACGCATGATTTGGAGTTAGCAGCCGTAGTGCATGCTTTGAAGACATGGAGACATTTCCTCATTGGAAATCATTGTGAGGTGTACACGGATCACAAGAGTTTGAAGTACATTTTCACGTAGAAGGAGTTGAACCTCAGACAAAGGAGATGGTTGGAGCTCATCAAGGATTATGACATGAGATTGCATTACCATCCCGGAAAGGCTAATGTAGTAGCTGACGCATTGAGCCGTAAGAGCCATGTCAATATGATAATGACGGGAAGTATACCCAAGGAGTTAGCAGAAAACCTTCGTGAACTAAGTTTAGAGATAGTTCCGAAAGGCTATGTAGCAGCATTGGAGATTCAGTCAACATTGATGGATAAAGATCAGAGAAGCTCAGAAATTTGACAAAGAGATTGCTGCTATAAAGGAGAAACTTAGCAAAGGAAAAGCTAAGGGATTTCGTGAGGATGAGCACGATACCCTATGGTTTGAAGACCGTGTTTATGTGCCCAATGACCCGGAGATCAGGAAGTTGATTTTGCAAGAGGCACATGATTCACCACATTCGATTCACCCAGGGAATACCAAGATGTATTTGGATTTAAAGGAAACATTTTGGTGGACCGGAATGAAGAAGGATATTGCAACATATGTAGCAGTTTGTGACGTATGTCAGAGAGTGAAGGTAGAGCATCAGAAGCCAGCCGGATTGTTACAACCATTGCCGATACCCGAATGGAAGTGGGATAAGATAGGCATGGATTTTATCACAGGACTACCCAGGACGAAAGCAGGGTATGACTCGATATGGGTAGTAGTTGATCGTTTGACGAAGGTAGCACATTTCATTCCAGTTAAGACCACTTACACCAGTGCTAAGTTGGCAAAGATATACATGACTCGAATCGTTTGTTTGCATGGAGTTCCGAGGAGTATCGTATCAGATAGAGGAACCCAATTTACCTCAAAGTTTTGGAATCAGTTGCATGAAACTTTAGGAACCAGACTAGAGTTCAGCACAGCTTTTCATCCGCAGACAGATGGACAGACCGAGAGAGTCAATCAGATTTTGGAAGATATGCTAAGAGCTTGTGCACTAGATTATGGATCAAGTTGGGACGAAAACTTGCCGTATGTGGAGTTTTCTTATAACAACAGTTACGAAGTTGGAGACCGTCAGTTCTTTGGACCAGATTTGATTAAGGAGTCTAAACGGAAAGTTAAGTTGATTCGCGATAGGCTCAAGGTAGCCCAGTCCAGGCAGAAGAGCTACGCAGATTCAAAACGCAAGGAGATAGTTTATGAAACCGGAGACAGAGTTTATCTCCGAGTATCCCCACTTCGAGGAGTTAAGCACTTTGGAGTTAAGGGAAAGTTAGCACCGCGTTTCGTTGGACCATTTAAGATCTTGAAACGTATGGGAGAAGTCGCTTATAAGTTGGAATTACCAGAAGGACTGTCAGGAGTTCATGATGTATTCCATGTTTCTCAGCTGAAGAGATGTCACGCCGAGATGGCGGAGGTACCGCTAAGAGATACAGTGCCATTAGAAGCGATTCAGTTGAAGGACGATTTAACATATGAGGAGAAGCCAGTCAAGATTCTCGAGTTTGCCAGTAGAGTTACTCGCAGCAAGGTTATCAAGTTTTGCAAAGTTCAGTGGAACCACCATTCAGAGGATGAAGCCACCTGGGAAAGAGAAGAAGATTTGCTCAAGGACCACCCTCACCTATTTTCTAGCCAACCCGAATCTCGAGGGCGAGATTCCTCTTAAGGGGGGTAGGTTTGTAACATCCCAAATTTTCAATTTGGAATGTTATACACTAGATCATATGCATATCATATTTTCTCGCATTTTGGTTGATCCTAGAAATTTCACGCAACTCAAGGACCCTCGGAGAGAGTTGGAGATTTCGTTATTTTCATATTTGAGAGTTTTCTCGAATTTTGAAAATAGGATCATTTGATTTATTTATTTTATCTTCAATAATTTTTCCGGTGTCAAAATATATGAGAGAGGGAATAATATGACTTTCCCAAATTTAGGAAAAATGAAGATATAATAAATAGATCAATTTTTGTTTTCCGGTGTTTATTTGCAGTTTATTTGGATAGGGAAAAATGCGCGTTTTCGAAAATTGCATTTTAGGTCCGGAGAAAAGTTCATTTTGTTCGACTCATTTTTAGGAGTCGGGGAAAATTTACTTTAGATTTTTCGGAGTTCGTTTAGATCCCTTTTTGTTTTTTTTTTCTGCGCGAGAACCAGTTAAAAAAAATCAAAGTCCAGCGCCTTGGGCCAAAGGCCCAGCCGGCCAAGGCTACGGCCAAGGCCACCGCCCCAGGGAGCCGCGCGCGCCTAGCGCTGGCGTAGGAGGCCGCCACCTCGCCTCTTGCTCTAAATCGAATCCTAGTAGGACTTTGGTCCTACTTCCGTATATTCCTTTTCTATTTCTAGATCTTTTCCTTCCCTCTTTTCTATTCCTATTCCTAGTCTAATTCTTGTCCCCTACCCCAAGTAAACCCCCTCCTCTCCCCAATATAAATACCCAAGCACCCCCCCTCTAAATCATCAAACCCAAAGCCTAGAGCTCCACCCCACCCCGCGCCCTCACCCGCGCCGCGCCGCCACCCCACACCCGCGCCGCCGCCGCACCTTGCCCACGCTGCCGCCCCACGCCCACGCCGTCGGAGCCCCTCGCCGGAGAACTCGCCGGAGGTTGCCCCGTGTCTCTTTTTCTCGGATCGTTTTCTTCTAATCGTTCCGATTCTTTTCTTCTCTAAACCGTTCCGGTTTTCTAGATCGGTTTTTCGTTCGGTTTTCTTCTCCGAAACCCTAGATCGGATTCGTTTTCTTCTCCGATTTAGTTGCCTTTGGACCGTTCGCCGGACCGTTCGTCCTAACGAACGTGATCACCGGATTCTTCTAGGTTAACGACGTCCGTTCGTTTAACCGTTCTTCTTTTTCTTTTCGTTTGATTTATTCCGTGATCGCGATCTCAGATCCGATCTTCTTTCTAGTCTTTCTTTTCGCTCGTTTATCGGAATCAGGTGATTCAAGCGCCTGGAGTTTCGTCTCGAAACCGCCGTTCCGTCTAATCAACTTGAACAAGTTTTTGCTACAGTAAAATTTGACCTAGTTTCAACTTTCTAGAACCGAGTTGTTTTCTTCCACCGTTTGTTTTTTCGTTCTTTCTTTGCAACCGGAGTTCTTAAGTTGAACTATTTGGTTCGTTCTCTTGTTCGAGTTTTACCTGTGCATTAGATGAGTACTTATTGTATGCTTGTTGTTTGTCTGCGATAGATTACCCAGATTGCGCCGCTTGTTACTTCGAAACCCTAGGACTCGCGGATCATCAGCAAGGCAAGTAACACTTTGATCATACCTTTTCTACAACCCATGTTTTATTGCATTAGATCAATCCTCACACATTGCATGATTAGGATCTAATTAAATTGTGGGATGGGAAGTAGATGAGGTAGTACCTATTACCTATATTATTATGAAACCTTTGGGAGTTACTCTACGTTTGCTTATTATGCCATGCTATGCTAGTAGACGTGGATTGGGTGAGTGATATCCATGACAGATGTGAGATTGATAATTTTAATGGTTTATCTAAGGTGGCAACTTAAACACACATCTGGGTGGATTGAGGCACCTGATGTCTATCAGGACTTGCCTATTTTTTTTGGACCACCACCCAGGCTCAAAGGGATCATAAGATCTTTCATGCTAGAAACTTCCGTGTGCAGCCACATGCTACTATGGGCTCTGGCATAGTTGACTAAGTTGTGCGAACTCTTACGGGGTGGACTAGCAGATGTAGGGGATGTAGGTGTACCGGTCTACCCCACATGTAAGGTGCTAGTGCTTCTGAAAGACTATGTCTCGGTCATCCGTTTCTCAAAAACCATGTAGTGCGAGAAAAAACAAACGGAGGCGATCGAGTCATGTGGGGAAAAGTGCGCAAACCTCTGCAGAGTGTACAAACTAATCATGATTAGCCGTGTCCCCGGTTATGGACAACTTGAGTATCTAGTACTTGAATATCATTGTGAATCTCAACATGTTACTTCTAATTAATGTTGTTGGGTTTTAATTTACTTTAATTGGGATTGAGAATGCTGTCAACCATTCTCAATGTTTCACAACCACCATGATAGTTAAATAAATTTATTCCTTTGCAGTAGGGAAAAACTGGCTTTACGCAAAACTGTAACCATAGAGCTTTCCACCAGCCATATATGCATATTAGTATAGCTGTTTCATTCCATTACTCTCTATGTGTTACTTTGCCAGCATATTCCATGTGCTGACCCGTTTCGGGCTGCAACTTCTCATGTTGCAGAATTTTCAGACGATGATTGAGGTGTTTTAGGTCGTGGTTCTATACTCAGTGATGCCGCTGGAGTTGATGGACCCATTTATCTTCCGAGTCTTCCGCTGTTATCGATATTAGATGGCCTTTAGCCATATTTGTTGTAATAAGTTCTTTTTGAGCCATCGATGTAATAAGTGTGTGATTGCAACTCTGCTATAAAACCTCGATGTACTGTGTGGTGTCAGCATTACTGATCCAGGGATGACACCGTAGCACAGTAGACGTGATCCATTCGGGTCAGGTCGCTACAACACACGAAAGAAAGCTAGAAATGACCACCGGAGGAGAACGGAGCGCCGAAATGCAAAACGGACAATAGGGAAAATGCTCGAATGCATGAGATGAACACGTATGCAAATGCAATGCACATGATGACATGATATGAGATGCATGACAACGATAACAACACACGGAGACAAAGACCCGAACCCGAGAAAATAAATATAATTTAACGCCGGAAACGGCAAGAGTTGGAGTACAAATAGGGAAAGTTACATCCGGGGTGTTACACCCCACTACTCACGTCATCCCTGCTTCCGGCGCCACGCCCGCTCCAGATAAATTCCCCTTCTTTGTTGATTATCTCTACTTCGGGCTCTGCCCCATTTTCTGATTTCTTCGTCGACATCATGTACACATTTGGCTTCCATCTCTTGGATTTCACGTCGAATGCTGTAGCTTGTATGTCCACCTTCGCCCACCTCTGCGGGAACTTTGCCAGAGTGGTCCCCAACACAGCCCTCTTCTGCCACTTCTTCATCCCTCAGATCCAGCCAGGGGAGGCCCTTTCCAGCTGTGTCGCCTGGATTCCAAGGGCTTGGAACAAGGAGACGTACCCCAACATGCTCTGGCGCGAAAAGTGGGATGAGTGGCAGGGCTGGTGGTGCTGGATCATGGAGGAAGACCCGCAGCCGTTTTGCCTGCCCCGGCAAACAAAGCTGACCCATGGCAACGGTTGGAGCGCTTTCGACCCTCGAGACAAGGAGCTCACAATCGCGATCGACAGGATCAAGCGACTAAGCTGCCTGGCTCACAATCGAGATGGTTGGCGCTGACTTCCTCCGCCGCCGCATCGTGTCACATCCCTGTGTTAGCCATGCATTAGGATTGGTTGAACATGTGCATCATGTTTAAATTTATTTTAAATTTGAAATGGGGATGACAGAACCCCCAGCACCCCCCTGGAACAACTAGGGTTTACTAAAAACTTCTCTAATGAACCTGAAATGCCCTTCTAAAAAGCCCACCCTTTTTGTTTTGGGTTAAAACCTTTGACAAAAATGGTGCACACTTTTCTAGGACATCTTAAGGTCATTGGATTAATTCTTATAGTATTTGCATTTGGGCATTTAAATGCTATAAAATATTTTAAATGCTCAAATAATCATAAACTAAAATGTTTGCTGTTGGATATATTCTAAGCAGTAGCCATGATTAATTTTATGATTTTTGGAAATGCCCTGGCATTTTTAATAAAGCCCTGAAGTTACAGAAATAATAGAATAAATAAAAAAACAGAAAGGAGAGAGAAAGGAACTTACCTGTCACCCTGGCCTGGCCCAGCTCGGCCCAGCCCACTGGCCACTGCCAGTCATCCTCCTCCTCTCGCCAGGAGGACGAGAGGCACGTGGCCGGCGCCCGCAGCCACACGCCGGCCACCTCCTGCTTCTGCCGATGCCCGGACGCCGTCTACGAGTGCCACGCACTCCCCCTCGTCCCCCTCTCACTTTCCCCCCTCACCCCCTGCCCCTCTCCCCCTCTGGTTCTCTCCCCATCCCCTGCCGAGCACAGCCGTCGCCGCCGACAAGCACCACCGCGGCCACCACCTCTCCCTCGCTTCTCTGACCGGCCCAGAGGCTCCGCCTCGACCCCCTCTTCCTTCCACCTCGAGCCACGCCACCGCGGGAGCCCCACATCGCCGCCACAAGTCGTCTTCCCCGAGCACGGCCGCCGGACTCCATCGATGGATTCACTGTCGCCAAGCCGTCTCTGAGCAAGCCGAGCCCCTCTTCGTGATCGCTATGAGCTCCGCCACCGTTTCCCCCTCACCTCGCGCTCGTCCGCGTCCTCTAACCACCATGGCCATCAGAGCTGATAGCTCCTCGCTGCCGGCCATGTCGCCACCGTGGCCACGGCCATGCAAACTTGCACCCGAGCTCACCACTGCACTCAGTACATCCCCACGAGTCGAACGCGGCCACCCCCACGTCCTGTTGTGCAACCTAGCATGTTTTCTGCCGAGGCCCGAACTCCGGCCGCCACGGACGTGCTGGCCGCCGTCGTTTCCGGCCTCCCCGAGCTCCACCTCCACCACCAAATGCCGTGGCTTGTCCCCAGCTACTCGTAGGACCAAACCGCAGTTGATTTGGTCGACTGTGGGCAAAACCCGAGCCCTCCGCCGCGTTTGTCGTCGCCGGCGAGTTGACCACTTTCTGACCGTGGACTGACGCGTGGGCCCAGGTTGACTTCCCCCCTGAGCCTATGACAGGTAGGGCCGACCTGTTAAATAGTTTAGGATTAGTGTTAAATAATTTTAATTAGTTTAGTCACTGACATGTGGGCCCAGGCCCCACTGACAGTTAATTAGTACTAACTTAATCCTGTTAATTAGCTGAGACACTGACAGACAGGGCCCACCAGTCAGGTTTGACTGGCCCAGGCGCCTTTGACTCACTGACGTCACAGTGACGTAGTGCTGACGCATTTATTCTTTTTCTGGATTTATTTTTATATAGGAAATTCCAGAAAATAGCCAAAACTTCTAAAAATCATAGAAAATCAACCATAGCTCCAAATCAAACAAGTTATATATGAAAAATGATCAGAAAAATTCAATCTATCCATCTGTAATGGTTTCATGCATGACAAAACAAGTTAACCTTGCTGTTTAAGAAAAATAAGATAATGCACTAATAAGGCTATGTTAAATGAACTAACATTTGAATCTTTGATTCAAATGAGTTCATTCCTTTATGTTTTAGCTTGCATTAGGCCAAGACACATTCATTTTGCCATGTCATAGCATGCATCATATTGTTGCATATTGTTATGTGTTGATTATGTTTCGGTGTGTCTTTCGTGGTAGGTTCTGCCTCCGAGGATAACCCCGAGTATCCGTCTGAAGGGCAGTACCCTACTACCACTACATCAGGCAAGCAACCCATTGATCATTCCGATACAAACCCATGTTCTTGCTTCTGCTCTTGTTTACTGCATTAAGACAACGCAATTCAAACTGCTGTGTGCTACGGTAGTTGAACCCTTATCCTCTGCATGAACTGTCATTGCCACAGTAACTAGATGAAACCCACTAGCATGTGTAGGAGTTGATTGAGCCATGTATGTGTTTCCTTCCTTGCTATGCCTGCTATGCTTAGAGTTGTGTCAGGTCTGGTTCATCTGGGTGATGGGCTAGAGTGAAATGATTATGTCGGTAATGTGAGGGATGTGTTGAACATGATTTGGTAAAGGTATCGATGAGAGGCCATGTAGGAGTACATGGTGGGTTGTTTCATTCAGGCCGTCCATAAGAACTGAGATCTGTATGTGTGATTTAAGATTTAGTTACTACCATACATTGGGCCTGAAACCAATGCACCCTCTCAGCTTCTTATTCACCCAAGTACTCTGTCCAGGAGTTGCAATTAGTTTCTGGTGTTTGTAGGTTATGTGTTCGCGGCCGTGCGTAGCGCTGACCCAAGGGGTGAGCTATGTTGCGGTAGATACACCGTGGCACGGTGTACCGAGTCACCTGTTTGGTGTCTCGGGAACCCTCGTTCGGGGCCGTATGTGGAAACCTCGGCCGGACTCCCTGTGGATGGAACCTGGATAGGCGATAAACCTGGACTAGAGGCTTGAGTGTTTAGGTAGGCCGTGTCCGACACCCTCGTTGGGCTTCCGCTTGAAGATTGCCGAGTACATGTCGTGTAAACGGCGGTAAGTGCTGAAAGCGTGTATGAAGAAGTACACCCCTGCAGGGTATAAAACTATTCGAATAGCCGCGTCCGTGGTAAAGGACTACTTGGTTGCCTATACAGTTCATAGACAAGTTAATGGATACTACTAAAAGACTCAAGATAAGTGTGAGTACCAAGGATGGCCCTCACGTAGGATGACGAGGGAGGATCCCCGGTGGAGTATTATGTTGGTGAGTAGTGGACTCGTGTGCGAAAACTATTTTATTAGTGGTGTTCCGTAGGATAGCTTAGCCAAGAGTCAAAGCTTGCTTGCTGCAATAACTCCACCACCTTCTTGAGAACGAGCATGTATAGTAGGTTCTGATGTAAGACTTGTTGAGTACCTTTGTACTCATGTTTGCTTAATTACTATTTTCAGACGACAACACCGCCCCCTCCGATGGGTTCTACGTAGACCTTGATGTCGACGAGTGACTAGCCACCTAGGTGGTGATCCTGGCCATGGAGGGCCCTATGTAGATAGACAGGCTTCGAGAAGCCTTCTTGCTTTCTAGTGTCTGTACTCAGACTATTTGCTTCCGCATGTGCTTGTATGATTGTATGACTTGAGTGTCGGGTCATGTGACCCCTTCCTGTATGAACATGTTATGTATGGCTCTTTGGAGCCTTTAAATAAAGTACTTTAGTTGTAGAGTTTTGTTGTGATGCCATGTTGTATTTGCACATATCGAGCATATTGTGTGTATGATTGAAATGCTTGGTATGTGTGGGATCCGACAATCTATTTGTTTATCCTCGAGCCATAGTAGTCCGCTACAGCCCGGTTCACTGGAGTCCTGCTAGCCCAGCACCACTTCTCAGGACACTTGACTGGCCGGCATGTGTTTCACCTCGTTCCTATGTCTGTCCCTTCGGGGAAATGTCACGCGGTGACATCCGGAGTCCTGCCTAGCCTGCTACAGCCCGGGTTCCCTGGAGTCCTGTTATCCCAGTGCTACAGCCCAGATTCACACGCTGATGACCGACATGCTCGATGTGATTCATGTATGCCTGTCTCCATAGGTCTGTGCCGCTTTGGGTTCACGACTAGCCATGTCGGCCCGGGTTCTCTGTCATATGGATGCTAGCGACACTATCATATACATGAGCCAAAAGGCGCAAATGGTCCTGGGCCATGGTAAGGCGACACCCGTGGGATACCGTGCATGAGGTCGCAATGTGATATGAGGTGTTACCGGCTAGATCGTTGTGACTTGGAATCGGAGTCCTGACAGCGTTGGCATCAGGGCCGGACTGCCTGTAGGTTCGTTGAGCCAAACTGGTCGATGTCGAGTCTAGAAATGCTTTAGTTATTTGTAGGGGAATTGATTGTGGGAGGGAACGTAAGGCTCTTTTACTCCTTTACCTTATGCCATCTGATCTGAGTCATTCTCTTCTCATTCAACGTGGGTTAAGGACTAGGCTCTCTTCTTCTATCAGGTTCACGTGTTACTAATCCGTAGTAGCTTATAGGGTTGTTGTTACAAGCCTCAGTATAGTTTCTACTACTTTTAGTATGTTGCCAGTTGAATCAGAACCTTGATATGATGTGTTGAGTGGTATTGCAAACTGTTGTGGATGTCTCAATCCTATTCTGAGCATTTACAGCTATTATGCTGTCCAATTTTTCCCTAGAAATTCTAATGTCTTTGCATTGTGGTTGTGCTTTCAGATGGCCACTCGTGCTCAAAACCAAGTGGTTCGCCTGACCCGGTGCCTCGATGTGCCCGGTCATACTGCTATGTTAGTCCGGGTAATGATCGAGGCAGGTTACCGTTGGTATCCTGAATACACCGTCAAAGAGCAATTCCGAGACTTCAACCAGAGCCAGTACCTCTGTACCGTCAGGATATATCCCTCTTATCCTCGAGCCACTGAGCCCCTTCACTGTTCCTGTGGACTCGGGGTTACTGTTGAGATGGATGTGCAAGATCCTGCCTATTCCATGATGACCATCATGCGAGTTCGGACTGGCCTGCTTCGGAACACCGACTTCCGTTATATGCCAGCTTCACTTCCGGGAGCGCAAGGGTATCTCCAGGCTATTTATGCTGACCCCACACATGAGGAGTCACTACTCCGCACCACTGCCGAGATGCTCGAGGATAAGGACCGCGAAAATCGGTCCTTGCGTATGGAGCTTTTTAACTCTCGTGTTGACCACTGGGCCACTTTGACTCAGTTTGCACCGGCGGTACAGGCAGGATACATGGATCTGAGGGATCTGTACCATGTACGGTCTGGATTGCCAGATTGTATGAGTGGCGCGATGTAGGAGGCATCACCCCTCCTCGTGGTCTCCGTCTGCCACCACCTGTGGGACCAAGGCCACATTCGAGTCCCTATGGTCCGCAGGCTCCGCAGGACCATCTGTTCCCAGATGATCATGTTCCACTTCCAGGCTTTGGTGGCGACTTCTATGAGGATTACTACGGAGCCGTTTGAGCTAGTAGTAGTTTCACTAGTATTGTAGTAGTTGTATTCTCCACAGTCCTGCGTGACCGTGGGATACGACTTGGTGTGTATCACGCTTCGGAGGTGTAGAAAAATAATGTATAGGAGCTTGGAATGCCTCCGATGAGATGTAATGTCTTTCACCGTAGTTGTACTCTAGCCTGGGCTTGTACTAAACTATGTACGGTGTGTATGACCAATGGTATATATATGGCAGTTTCTATATTACCATGTCATGCAATGAACATCTTAGCATTCCATGTTATCCATTACATTCTGCACTTCCTTGCTAAGTTTGTGCCATCCTTATCTAATCCGTTGTCTTGTTTTATCCTAGGATGGTCAACACCCGCAGCAACCCAGCTGCCCCGGAGCAGGGGGAAGCCAGTGCAGCTAGGGGTGAAAATTTTCCTCACCCGCCTTCTCTGGCCGAAGTGATGCTGGAGGCGGAAAGAAACAAGCGTGAGACTAACCGCTTACTGGAGCAGATTGAGCAGAACACTGCACGCCATCAGCGAAATGACTTGGTGTCAATCAATGACTTCATCAAGTTGTACCCACCAAAGTTTAATCATTCCGTCGAGCCCCTCGACGTGGATGACTGGCTTCGCAGCATCACCCACAAGCTACGTTCTGCCAACGTAGCCGAAGCTGATAAGGTTACTTATGCTGCTTATCACCTCGAAGGCCCTGCTAGCCTTTGGTGGGAAAATTTTGAAGCTATGCGCCCGGTCGGCCAAATCACTACTTGGGCTGAATTCAGTGAGGCTTTCCATGAGCATCACATTCCAAAAGGTCTCATAGATCGCAAGAGGGAAGAGTTCTACAATATCACCCTAGGAAGACTGACTGTGGATGCATATAGCCGTGAATTTGGGAATCTGGCACGATATGCTCCTGAAGAAGTATCTACCGACGCTAAGAAGCAGGCAAGGTTCCGCAAGGGACTTAGCCCTGAGCTTCGCCGCGATCTTCGTCTGGACGAGTGCACCTCCTTTCAGAAGTTGGTCAACAAGGCCATCAGTGCTGAGACAGGCCAGTCTGATTATGATGCTTCACGCAAGCACTCTCGTGATTTTGGCTCTTCATCCGGATCTGGATCTTAGAAGCGCCGGGTGTGGATTCCAAGCACGGCACTGCCACCCAGGTTCATTCCGAGGCCATCCTTTGAGGCGCCCCGTCCCAACTAGCAGTTTGCACCGCCCAAGCCCTATGGTGGCCCCGCTGCTAATGCTACTCCACGCCCCAATGCTGTGACATGTTTCAAGTGTGGAGAGCCGGGTCACTATAGCCGAGAGTGTCCCCAGAACAACAAGCCCAATCAGTCTGGAAAGTCCGTTGGCCGTGGTAAGCCAGCGGGAAAGACATTCTACGCCATGCCATTCACCACTGCACGTGGCCATGTCAACTATGTCTCAGCCGAGGAGGCTCATGATGATCCTAACGTCGTCCTTGGTACGCTCCTTGTTAATTGCCATCCGGCATCTGTTCTTTTAGATACTGGAGGATCTCATTCATTCATATCCGAGAACTATGCTCGAATGCATAACACGACATTCTGTGACATGCCCACTTCCATGGTAATTCAAACTCCGGGTTCCAAATGGCAAACCTCTAGAGTAAGCCATGGGAACGAAATTCTTGTTGATAGACTTGTCTTCCTTGCATCCTTAATAGCTCTCAAGTCCTCGGACATAAACATCATTTTGGGTATGCACTGGATGTCGGCTCATTATGCTAAGATTGATTGTGCCACTAGAACTGTTCAACTTACTCATCCATCGGGCAAGACAGTCAATGTCTTAACTCGTGTGGCCAAGCACCAGCTTTACTCCCTAAATGCCAACTCCCTTCCAGACCTTGAGGATATTCCGGTAGTCCAAGACTTTCCGGATGTCTTTCCAGAAGAACTACCGGGTGTTCCACCTGACAGGGATGTCGAGTTCGTGATAGACCTTGTCCCAGGAACCGTTCCAATTTCTAGAAGACCCTATAAGATGGCACCCTTAGAACTAGCCGAGCTTAAGAACCAACTCGATGAGTCCTTGAAAAAGGGTTTCATTCGTCCTAGTTCCTCTCCTTGGGCTTGCCCGGTCCTCTTCGTCAAAAAGAAGGATGGAACGGATCGGATGGTTGTAGATTACCGACCTGTCAACTTGGTCACCATCAAGAACAAGTATCCGCTTCCTAGGATCAACGATCTGTATGATCAGCTCGCTGGATCCTCGGTCTTTTCCAAGATGGATTTGAGGTTGGGCTACCATCAAATCAAAATCAGAAACGGGGACATTCCCAAAACGGCCTTTTTTACTCGTTATGGCCAATACGAGTACATCGTTATGTCTTTCGGTTTAACCACTGCCCCAGCCACCTTCTCATGGTTAATGAACTCGGTCTTCATGGAGTATTTGGGTAAATTCGTCGTAGTTTACCTCGATGACATACTCATCTACTCCAATAATGAAGAGGAGCATGCCGAACATCTAAGGCTGGTATTGACGAAACTTCGAGAGCATCGCCTTTATGCCAAATTCTCCAAGTGTGAATTCTGGTTGCCAGAAGTGACCTATCTAGGTCATGTAATCTCTGGTAAGGGTATTGCTGTCAATCCCGAGCGAGTTCAAGCTGTCCTTGATTGGACTCCACCTGAGATGGTCAAGCAAGTTTGGAGCTTCCTTGGCTTAGCGAGCTATTGCCGTCGCTTCGTCGAGAATTTCTCCAAGGTTGCTAAACCCCTAACTAAACTCCTCAAGAAAGATAAAAAGTTCAAGTGGACCCCACAGTGCGAGTTCAGCTTTCAGGAATTGAAAAGACGCCTGACATCTGCTCCCGTACTGTTACCACTAGATTTCTCCAAGGACTTTATTATCTATTGCGATGCCTCGCGACAAGGACTAGGTTGCATACTCATGCAAGATCGTTAGGTAATTGCCTATGCTTCACAACAATTACACCCACATGAGGAAAACTATCCCACACATGATTTAGCGCTTGCAGCCATAGTCCATGCACTCAAAACTTGGCGACATTACCTCCTCGGTAATTGTTGCGAGATCTTCACCGATCACCAAAGTTTGAAATATTTCTTCACCCAACCGGATTTGAATCTCAGGCAAAGACGTTGGGTCGAGTTGATCTCGGATTACAGCTTAGGAATAACTTACACCCCGGGCAAAGCCAATGTTATGGCTGATGCGCTAAGTCGTAAATCTTATTGTAACAACCTGATGTTACAACAAAGTCAACCACTTCTCCACGAGGAATATTCATAAGCTCAATCTTCACATTGTTCCTTGAGGATTTCTATCCACCCTGGTGGCGAAGCCTAAACTTTTGGATCAGATCATAACCGCCCAGCGGTATGATAAGGGCATATCCCGGATTAAGGAAAACATAGCTAGCGGAGTTGCTAAATGTTTTTCCATGGATGAGCGAGGTGTTGTCTTCTTCGAGAACCGCTTGGTGGTTCCCAAGAAACAACATTTATGCTAGTTGATTCTTAAGGAAGCTCATGACTCCCCTCTCACCATTCATCCCGGTAGTACTAAAATGTATCAAGACCTACGCCAGAGGTTTTGGTGGACTAGGATGACGAGAGAAATCGCTCAATACATTGCTAACTGTGACGTTTGTCATCGTGTTAAAGCAGAGAATCAACGGCCTGCTGGCACCCTTCAACCTTTGGCTATTCCTGAGTGGAAATGGGATAAAATCAGTATGGATTTCATTAATGGGTTTCCCAAGACCAAGAGAGGGAATAATGCCATCTTCGTCGTGATCGACCGTCTTTCCAAAGTAGCCCATTTCCTACCTGTTCGTGAGAGTATCACCGCTAGCCAGCTGATTTATACATCTCCCGAATAGTGTCTCTTCATGGTGTCCCATTGGAAATTAACTCAGACCGTGGAAGTCTCTTCACCTCTCAATTTTGGGAAAGTTTCCAAAATGCTATGGGAACTCGTCTCTCTTTTAGCACCGCCTTCCATCCTCAATCAAGTGGTCAAGTAGAGCGAGTCAATCAAATTCTGGAAGATATGCTCCGAGCTTCTGTCATCTCATTCGGAATGGGTTGGGAGAAATGCCTTCCATTCGCCGAGTTTGCTTATAACAATAGTTATCAAGCTAGCTTGGGCAAAGCTCCTTTCGAAGTTCTATATGGACGAAAATGTCGAACGCCTCTTAACTGGTCAGAAACCGGGGAAAGACAACTCTTTGGCCCGGATATGATTCAGGAAGCAGAAGACCAGGTTCGCGTTATTTGTGAGAAATTGAAAATAGCCCAATCTCGTCAAAAGAGCCAATATGATCATAAACATAAGCTCATGACTTATGAAGTCGGCGAGAAGGCTTACCTTCAGGTTACTCCGTTAAAGGGAACCCATCATTTCGGTATCAAAGGCAAATTGGCTCCTCGTTACATCGGACCCTTTCGCGTTCTTGCCAAACGAGGAGAAGTTGCCTACCAGTTGCAACTACCTTCGCATCTTTCCAGAGTTCACGATGTCTTCCACATTTCTCAACTCAGGCGTTGCTTCGCGGATCCTATCCGTGGAGTGGACCACGAAACGCTTGATCTACAAGATAACCTCTCATATCGGGAATATCCCGTCCGTATCCTTGATCAAGCCGAGCGTACCACTTGATGCCATAATATCAAGTTTCTCAAGGTTCAATGGTCACACCATTCCGAGAAAGAGGCCACTTGGGAAAGGGAGGATCGTCTTCGACTCGAGTACCCCACCTTCTTCCCGGAGGATCCTAAATCTTGGGACGAGATTCTTTTGAGTGGGGGTGAGTTGTCACACCCTAGCTAGTTCAAGCATTAGAGTGTGCATCATATTTAAATTTCTCTTAAATTTGAAATGGGGATGACAGAACCCCCAGCACCCCTCCTGGAACAACTAGGGTTTACTAAAAACTTTTTCAATGAACCTGAAATGCCCTTCTAAAAAGCCCACCCTTTTTGTTTTGGGTTAAAACCTTTGACAAAAATGGTGCACATTTTTCTAGGACATCATAAGGTCATTGGATTAATTCTTATAGTATTTGCATTTGGGCATTTAAATGCTATAAAATATTTTAAATGCTCAAATAATCATAAACTAAAATGTTTGTTGTTGGATATATTCTAAGCAGTGGCCATGATTAATTTTATGATTTTTGGAAATGCCGTGGCATTTTTAATAAAGCCCTGAAGTTACAGAAATAATAGAATAAATTAAAAAACAGAAAAAGAGAGAGAGGGAGAATAGGGACTTACCTGGCGCATCCCACTTGGCCCACCGGCTCGGCCCAGTCCACTGGCCCCTGCCAGTCGTCCTCCTCCTCTCGCCAGGAGGACGATAAGCGCGTGGCCGGCGCCCGCGGCCACACGCCGGCCACCTCCTCCTTCCGCCGATGCCCCGGACGCGCCTACGAGTGCCACGCACTCCCCCACGCCCCCCTCTCTTTCTCCCCACTCTCCCCGTGGCCTTTCCCCCTCTCTGGCTCTCTCCCCATTCACTGCCGAGCGCAGCCGTCGCCGCCGACAAGCTCCACCGCAGCCACCGCCGTCCACTCGCCGCCTCGCCGTGCCAAGAAGCTTCGCCGTCGTCCGCTGCTTCGCCTCGACCCATCCCCGAGCGCTCGCTCGTCTTCCACCTCGGTCGCCGGAGATCCCCCTCGCCGCCCCGCTCGCTCGAGCTCTCCCCCGAGCTCACCGTTCGCTCCCCTGCAACTGTAGTGAGCTACTGACCCGTTTCCCCCACTCCCCGCGCTCGTCCGCGCCCTCTAACCACCATGGCCATCGGAGCCGAAGCTCGCCGCCGCCACCGCACGTCGCCGTCGTGGCCACAACCACGTTGGGTCGCAACCGAGCACACCTTCATCTTCAACGCACTCGCAGGAGCCCGTAGCACCTCCGCACGCCCCTCGCCCTGCCTGCTAGCGACTAGTTCAACCTCGCCCGAACTCCGACCGCCGCGAATGTGCTCGCCGCCGTCGTCTCCGGCCACCCCAGCTCCACCTACTGCCACCACTCGACGCGGCTCACTCCCCGCAACACGTAGATGGTCTCCGTCGTCTTTTTGGTCGCCAGAGTGCAAAACCCGAGCCCTCCGCCGTTTCTGGCCTCGCCGACGGCTAAACGCCGGCGAGTTTGACTCTGTTTGACCCCGTGTGGGCCCAGGTTGACTTCCCCCCTGAGTCTATGACAGGTGGGGCCGTCCTAATAATTAGTTTAGGATTAGTTTTAACTAATTTTAATTAGTTTAGTCACTGACATGTGGGCCCAGGCCCCACTGACAGTTAATTAACACTAACATAATTCTGTTAATTAGCTGAGACACTGACAGACAGGGCCCACCAGTCAGGTTTGACCTAGCCGACCCAGTTGACCCGCTGACGTCACACCTATGTCATGCTGACGCATTAATTCAATTACTGGAATTATTCTTGTATAGGAATATCCAGAAAATAGCCAAAACTTCTAAAAATCATAGAAAATCAACTATAGCTCCAAATCCAACAATTTATATATGAAAAATGATCAGAAAAATTCAATCTATCCATCTGTAATGGTTTCATGCATGACAAAACAAGTGAACCTTGCTGTTTAAGTAGAATAAGATAATGCACTAATAAGGCCATGATAAATGAGCTAACATTTGAATCTTTGATTCAAATGAGCTCATTCCTTTCTGTTTTAGCTTGCATTAGGCCAAGACACTTTCGTTTTGCCATGTCATAGCATGCATCATATTGTTGCATATTGTCATGTGTTGATCATGTTTGGTGTGTCTTTCGTGGTAGGTTCTGCCTCCGAGGATAACCCCGAGTATCCGTCTGAAGGGCAGTACCCTACTACCACTACAACAGGCAAGCAACCCATTGATCATTCCGATACAAACCCATGTTCTCGCTTCTGCTCTTGTTTACTGCATTAAGACAACGCGATTCAAACTGCTGTGTGCTACGGTAGTTGAACCCTTATCCTCTGCATGACCTGTCATTACCACAGTAACTAGATGAAACCCACTAGCATGTGTAGGAGTTGATTGAGCCATGTTTGTGTTTCCTACCTTGCTATGCCTGCTATGCTTAGAGTTGTGTCAGGTCCGGTCCATCTGGGTGATGGGCTAGAGTGAAATGATTATGTCGGTAATGCGAGGGATGTGCTGAACATGATTTGGTAAAGGTATCGATGAGAGGCCATGTAGGAGTACATGGTGGGTTGTTTCTTTGAGGCCATCCATAAGAACTGAGATCTGTATGTGTGATTTTAAGAATCAGCTACTACCATGCATTGGGATCCTTAATTGACCCTCTCGGCTTCTTAATCATCCTAGTACTCTGTCCAGGAGTAGCAATTAGTTTCTGGTGTTTGTAGGTTATGTGTTTGCGGCCGTACGTAGCGCTGACCCTAGGGGTGGGCTATGTTGCGGTAGATACACCATGGCATGGTGTACCGAGTCACCCGTTTGGTGTCTCGGGAACCCTGTTCACATCGTTCGGGGCCGTATGTGGAAACCTCGGCCGGACTCCCTGCGAGTGGAACCTGAATAGGCGATAAACCTAGACTAGAGGCTTGAGTGTTTAGGTAGGCCGTGTCCGACACCCTCGTTGGGCTTCCGCTTGAAGGTTGCCGAGTACATGTCGAGTAAACGACGGTAAGTGGTGAAAGCGTGTATGAAGAAGTACACCCCTGCAGGGTATAAAACTATTCGAATAGCCGCGTCCGCGGTAAAGGACTACTTGGTTACCTATACAGTTCATAGACAAGTTAATGGATACTACTAGAAGACTCAAGATAAGTGTGAGTACCGAGGATGGCCCTCTCGTAGGATGACGAGGGAGGTTCCCCGGTGGAGTATTGTGTTGGTGATTAGTAGACTCGTGTGCGAAAACTGTTTTACCAGTGGAGTCTCGTAGGATAGCTTAGCCAAGAGTCAAACCTGGCTTGCTGCAATAACTCCACCACCTTCTTGAGAACAAGCATTTATAGTAGGTTCTGATGTAAGACTTGCTGAGTACCTTTGTACTCATGTTTGCTTAATTACTATTTTCAGACGACAACACCGCCCCTCCGATGGGTTTTATGTAGACCTCGATGTCGACGAGTGACTAGCCACCCAGGTGGCGATCCCGGCCATGGAGGGCCCTATGTAGATAGACAGGCTTCGAGAAGCCTTTTGCTTTCTAGTGTCTGTACACAGACTATTTGCTTCCGCATGTGCTTGTATGTTTGTATGACTTGAGTGTTGGGTCATGTGAGCCCTACCTGTATGAACATGTTATGTATGGCTCTCTGGAGCCTTTAAATAAAGTACTTGAGTTGTAGAGTTTTGTTGTGATGCCATGTTGTATGTACTCATATCGGGCATATTGTGTGTATGATTGAAATGCTTGGTATGAGTGGGATCCGACAATCTAGTTGTTTATCCTTGGTAGCCTTTCTTATGGGGAAATGTAGTCTAGTGTTCCTCGAGCCATAGTAGTCCGTTACAGCCCGGTTCACCGGAGTCCTGCTAGCCCAGCACTACTGCTTAGGACACTTGACTGGACGACATGTGTTTCACTTCGTTCCTATGTCTGTCCCTTCGGGGAAATGTCACGCGGTGACATCCGGAGTCCTGCCTAGCCTGCTACAGCCCGGGTTCCCCGTAGTCCTGTTAGCCCAGTGCTACAGCCCGGATTCACTCGCTGATGACCGACATGCTCGATGTGATTCATGTATGCCTGTCTCCATAGGTCTACGCCACTTTGGGTTCATGACTAGCCATGTCGGCCCGGGTTCTCTGTCATATGGATGCTAGCGACACTATCATATACGTGAGCCAAAAGGCGCAAACAGTCCCGGGCCATGGTAAGGCAGCGCCCGTGGGAATACCGTGCGTGAGGCCGCAATGTGATATGAGGTGTTACCGGCTAGATCGATGTGATATGGAATCGGGGTCCTGACACTCGAGGTGTCGCTGCCAGCAAGATACCATGTCGTTCTTAGCACATCCACTTGAACTATTGAGCGAATCCGAAACAGAGCAAGGGCACAACCAATCATGATATGGTTCCTTTGGTGTAGGTTTTCCATACAAGAACCAAAATCGTTCAAGGAAAACAGCTTAGCTTTCTGCTGCTATATTCTTTCCCGCTAGATGCCACTTCGAACGTCGCCTTTTGGCGTCCACACTCCCTATCCTGCCCGGCAAATTTGTATGCGAGGGAACCTTCTGTCCTTTGAGAAAAAGAAAGAAGAGAAAATAGGAGCATGGAACCTTGGTGGTTCGTCAATACTTGCCGGAAACAAATGTAGCACAATATCCTGGACATGCATGCATATAAATAAATAGGGAAATCGACAAGAACTGTACATACTTAAACTTATTCAACTGCTCACAGGGTCTGCGTCTGGCTCTGTACATAGGGTTATATGCCTTACCAGCAAGGCTAGTACAAAAAGGGGTTGCGCCTTATGGGTAAAACTTGCGAAGATGTTCGATATTCCAGGAGTTTCTCACTAGAATACCATCTTCAGTCTCCAGACAGACAGCCCCGGTCCTGGTGACTCGTATTATCCGATAAGGGCCTTCCGATTTGGGCGTCAACTTGTTGGAATTCTTGGCCAATTGGACGCGCCAAAGAACAAGGTCACCTTCCTCAAGGCTTCAGGCATGAACCTTGCAGCTATGGTAGCGGCGCAAGGCTTGCTGGTAGCACGCGGCTCGCACAGCAGCGTGAAGATGATCTTCCTCAAGGAGCGTGGCATCATCTTGCTGCAACTGCTCTTGCTCAAGCTCATCATAAGAGAGCACTCGAGGTGACCCGTGTATGAGTTCTGTGGGGAGGACTGCTTCTGCCCCGTACACCAAGGAGAAGGGCGTCTGGCCGGTGGCTCGATTCGGTGTCGTCCTGATTGACCAAAGACTGCTGGCAACTCATCAATCCAGTGTCTTCCACACTTGCGCAGCCTGTCGGAAGTCCTTGTCTTGAGGCCCCGCAACACCTCAACATTTGCCCTTTTCGCCTGGCCGTTGCATCTTGGATGGGCAACAGAAGCAAAACAGATTTTGCTGCCAAGGTCTTGGATAGATTGCATGAAGGTGCGGCTCGTGAACTGTGTGCCGTTATCGGTGATGAGTCTGTTTGGCACACCAAAATAGGAAACTAGTACTTTGAAGAACTTGACGGCTGACTGTGTTGTCACCTTTCTCACTACTTCCACTTCCGGCCACTTTGTGAACTTGTCGATTGCGATGTACAAGTAATCAAAGCCCTCGACACCACGGGGAAAAGGGCCCAATATGTCGAGCCCCCCGACAGAAAATGGCCATGAAAGAGGGATCATCTGAGGAGCTTAAGCTGGCTGATGGAGTTTCTTTGAATGGAACTGACATGCTTCACACTTGGTTACTAGTGCAGTTGCATCCTGGAGGGCAGTGGGCCAAAAGTAAACTAGCCAAAAAGCCTTGCCGGCAAGAACCCTTGATCCTATGTGAGATCCACATATGCCCCCATGTATCTCTGCCAACAGCTCCAATTCGTCCTCCCGGGCAATGCACTTCAATTTCACGTCGTTCAGTCTTTTTCTGTACAGGAGATTGTCCACAAACTGGTACATGTTGGACCGATGGGCTACTTTCTCCACTTCTTCCTATTCCTTAGGGAGTTCCCCTATTAGGTGGAACTGAACAATGTGTTGTGCCCATGCTGGAGCCTGAGGCTCGCCAGCAAGGACTAAAGGCGTGTCTTCTGCCATGGGAGTAGTTGTCTCTACAGCAAGGGCCTGAGGCCCTGCCGGAGCTAGTTTCCCCCCGGCAAGCTTGGCATCGTCCCCGGCAACTTCCTTGCCGGCGGCTCCTGGGAGCTCTGCGGGAAAGTACTTGCCGGGGCCCAACTTCCTTTGCTTATCCTGCCTCGCTGATGGTTCAACGAATGGCTGAGTCAGTCAGAGCACAAAAGTCCCTGGTTCCACCGGTAATTTGAGGGCAACACGTTTTGATAGGTCATCAGCAATGCTGTTCTTTGCTCGAGGAACATGCTTTGCTTGCAGACTATCAAAACGCTCTTCCAATTTCCTCACTTCATCTATGTAAGCTTCCATCAACAGGCTCTGTTAATCTTTGTGGACTTGCTTGACGACAAGCTGTGAATTACCTCTGACAATGAGCTTCCTAATTCCAAGGTCTGCCACGATCCTGAGACCGGCAAGCAGTCCCTTATACTTTGCAATATTGTTTGTTGATCTCTCCCGTGGAAAGTGCATCTAGACCACGTATTTGAGGTGCTCTCCGGTGGGTGCGACAAGCAGCACTGGCACCTTGCAGTGAGAAAGCCCCATCAAAATACATAACCCAGTCACGGCACATTTCCTTGCCGAGGAGAGTGGTCCCTTGAATCTCCTTTTCAGGTGTTGAGGTCCATTCCGCAATGAACTCTGCCAAGGCTCAACTCTGAATTGTTGAAGTGCTTTCAAATCTGAGTCCAAAGCTTAACAGCTCCAACGCCCACTCCACAATCCTTCCAGTTGCATCTGCGTTGTGTAGGATCCGTTGCGACAGGAAGTGAGTGATGACAGTGATCTCATGTGCCTAGAAATAGTGGCGCAGCATCCTCGAGGCCATAAGGAGGCCGAAGAGCAACTTTTGCACACCAGAGTATCTTGATCTAGCCCCCTGCAAGAGGGAGCTGGCAAAATAAACTGGGTGCTGCACCATCTTCTTCTTCTATGTCACTTCATTTACTTGCGCAGATGCCGCCTTGCTGGCACCAGATTCTGCCAGGGGTCTTGCCTTGCCGGCACCAGACTCTGCCGAGGGTCTTGCCTTGTCGGCACCAGACTCTGCCGGGGGTCTTAGCTTGTCGGCGTAAGACCCTGCCAGGGAGAGGTCCGGCACATCATCCGACGGCCTTGCCACTGTCGCGGCTTCCTTGTCAACTTCTCTCTGTGCCACTAGCACAACACTGACCACTTGATTCATTGTCGCTAGATATAGCAGCAATGGCTCTTGTGGTTTAGGCGTGACTAGTTTCAGCGTAGAGGAGAGGTACCTCTTCAAATCTAGCAGCGCTGCCTTTTTCAAGATCTTGAAAAAGGGGAGGACACGCTCAGCAGATTTGGAGATGAACCTGCTCAGAGCAGCAGCACAGCCAGCAAGTCGACGCACATCTTTGACCCATCTTGGTGCTTCAATCTGCTCAATTACCTTGATCTTGTCGAGGTTTTCCTCTATCCCACGCTGAGACACAAAGAATCTGAGAAGCTAGCCGGACGGGACGCCGAACACACACTTCTTAGGATTGAGCTTGAGATTGATCTTGTGCAAATTTGCAAATGTTTCTTCCAAATCTTGCACAAGTGTTGCCTTGTCCTTGGTTTTGACCACTATTTCATCCATATAACCTTCCATATTTCTATGTAGCTAGGGCTCAAAACCGACCTGGACTGCTTTGGCAAACGTTGAACCAGCGCTTTTCATCCCGAAAGGCATTCATATAAAACAATATGTGCCACATGGGGTGATAAATGCGGCCTTCTCTTCATCTTCATTTGTCATGAAGATTTGATGGTACCCTGAGTAAGAGCCAAGAAACGACAGCAAGTCGCACCCGGCAGTGGAGTCCACGATCTGGTCGATGCACGGCAAATGGAAAGGATCCTTTGGACGAGCTTTATTGATATTTGTATAATAAATGCATATCCTCCATTTCCCATTGGCCTTGTGCACCACAACCGGATTGGCCAACCACGTTGGGGGAGCACTCCTCCGACCAAGCCTGCTGCTTCCAACTTCCTAATCTCTTCGGTGATAAACTCTTGCTGCTCCAAAGCTTGCTTCCTGACATTCTGCTTGACAGGTCGCACATGAGGACGGATAGCAAGATGGTGCTCAATCACCTCCCTGGGAACATCGGGGATGTCAGATGCTTGCCATGCAAACAATTCAACATTCGCCCGTAAGTCAGTGAGCGTGCTTTCCTATTTGCTGTCAAGGGTGGAGCTTATAGTGAAAGCTCCGCCCATGCTGTCCTCCTTGACGGGCATCTTCTTAGTTTTTGGTGGGGCCGCCTTGGATTTCTTGCTCTTGCCGGTGGAGCTCTCTGGCACTTCCCCGACGGGAACGCAACACTCCGAGGAGGCGTGCTTGCCGGAGTGGGTGCAAGAGGTCTTGCCGGTCTTCTTCCCCTCGGGAGCTCTAGTGGCAGGAGCAAGCGCCTTGACGGCAGGTGCTACAACTGCCTCCCGGTAGGGTTGGTCGGCGCAGATAAGCGCATCTTTCTTGTCGAAGTTTATAGTGATGATGCTCATCGGGCTAGGCATCTTCAACATGTTGTAGGCGTGATGTGACGCCGCCATAAACTTAGCCAGTGCTAGACGGCCAAGGATTCCGTTATATGGCAGCGGGATCTTGGAGACATTGAAAACGATATTCTCCGTCCTGTAGTTTAGCTCACCACCAAATGTAACTAGTCGTGTGATCTTACCCTTCGTCTAGCTTCTTCCCGCATTGATCCCTTGAAATGTGCCCATTTCCTTGAGATCTCCATCAGGAATTTGCAACCTCTTGATCACTTTGGGCAAGATCAAGTTCAAACCGGCCCCACCATCAACTAACATTTTCATCACCTTGAGGTTGCGAATTGTTGGCGAAACCAACAATGGCAAACACGCGACCGCGGTTGTGCAATTAGGGTGATCCTCAGCGTAAAAAATGATAGGCGTGTTGGACCATTTCAGTGGCTTCTGAGCATCGGTCGATGGCTCTCTCGCATTAATCTCGCACGCCCACTCTTTAAGTTGGCGGTGAGAAGAATGTAATGAGGCACCACCATCAATGCACATGGCTTTTGTAGCTTTTTGAAAATCATGCTCGCTGGACTTGTCATCCTCTTCATGGTCATCATCTCCCTCTTTCTTGTCGCGGCCTCGAGCAGGCCTCTCTTGTTGCTTCTCCTTGCCGCGGCGACCTCCTCGGCCACCATGCTTCTTGCTGGACCCCTCAGCACCATCTTGGCCCTTCTCCTTGTCTCACCTTTTGTACTCAGCTTTCTGCCTTTCCACAAGCTGCTCAACTTGCCGGCAGTTCTGGAGGTCAAGGCCCTTGGTGCGATGGATCTTGCATTATTGCTTGTCGGAGCCCTCTGGCTTGTCGGTAGCCGCCAAGACCTAGCATACGGCGCACCGAGCAACCTCCTTGCCGGGATCATCAACCTTGGCCTTCTTGGCGATGCCGCGATTGCCAGATTCCTCGACGGCATGCACGGTTTTGCCCTTGCACTTCCTGTTACGCCGTCGGCCCTTCTTTGCAGGGGCGACAACGTCTTCGTCTCTGGAGTCCGTTCCTGTGCCGACATCTTTGTCGGGGTACTTCCTGCTTTCTTCAGCCCGAGCACATCTATCGGCCAAAACATAAAGCTTGGCAACATCCCTAACCTTGTTCATCGCCAGTTGCTCACGCGTCTTGCAGTTGCGCACATTTTGATGAAATGTGCCGATGACAGCGGCAGGATGAATATCTGGGATGTTGTACTACACACAGCTGACTCCCTATATGTACTTGCGCAAGGATTCACCATCTTTTCTAGGGGATGAGATGTAAATCACTTGCCTGGCCAGGAGCTTGGTGGCTGTTGGTAAAGGCGCCAACAAACTCGTGGCACATATCGGACCAAGAGGAGATGGAATCCACTGGCAGCTGCATCAACCACGACCTAGCGTTGGGTTTGAGCACCAACGGGAAGTAGTTGGTGAGCACCTTGCCATCTCGAGCCCTAACAGCTTGCATCACAATGGTGTAGATGCTCAGGAACTCAGACAGATGATTCTTGCCGTCGTACTTCTCCAGGACCTCTGGCTTGAACATGCGGGAAGTGGGCCACTAGAATCACTGCAGCTCACGGGTAAAAGCTGGGCAACCCACATCGTAGGGTAGGTCACTAGAATCCCCTGGCGTAGGCTTGTCTACAGTGGGCCCTGCGCGCCTATCAGACTAGTGGTGCGCTTCCCGTCACCGCTCGATGGTAGTTCGAGCATCTTCTTTGACGCGTTCCCGAAGAACTTGATGTTGGTCGTGGCGGGCTCGTGGATCGGACGATGATGTGGATCCGTCATCGCGGGCGTCGACCCGCCGAGCTGGCGACTGCTGTCGCCGTGGAGGAGGGGAGTGCACCGTGGTCGCAGCACCTCCGATACTTCCGCCATCGGCACGCGCCTGCTCAATGGACCGACGCCATGAAGGACCTACTTCATGTTGCACATCTTTATTGGCGAAACCAATAAGGCTCTGGATAGCAGCTCTTCATTCCTCTTGCTTCTCCACAGCAGGAGGAAAATCAAGGAGTAGTTGCACTTGTGCCAAAGCTTCAGGTGGTGTAGGCGGCAGCGACAAGCGCGAAGAACGGCAGGTGCTCAGACTTCTAACCACGTTAGAAGGATCTCCATCATGGTTCCACGGCCATGCGCCGTTTCCACCAGCATCTTGGCGCGCATGCCGACCCTGGGAAGGTCGCGGCGCATGCGCCCGCGGGGGTGTTTTGGAGGTCGCGGCACTGCCCGTAGGTAGCACGACTCCATCCTTGGACCCAACGGCGCGCGCGTCATCGTCACGGCCGCGGATGATACCGCTTGTATGGCACCAGTCACCAGAACATCGTGGATGCTCGTGATCTCCACCTCCACTAGCGTCTACCCCATCGCCCGTCCGTGTTGGCACGGGCAGATCAGCCGCAGACGAACCGATCGCCGTGATCGCCTTCTTCTTGGGAGGCATGTTGATCACGAAACTGACGCGCTCATCGCTAGATCAGGTTCGAATAACTTTCTGCCCCCTACCTAGCACGCCAAGAGATGTCGGGGAAATGATGCCTACGAGATAGCGTGGATCCCTTCTACGGTTTTCGCAGGGAAGAGGAGTGCGCAAAGAGCAGATCTAGCGATCAACACGAGGGATTTTTACCTAGGTTCGGGCCACTGAGAAGCGTAAAACCTAGTCCTTCTTTGAGTGTATATTGAGTGTTCTTGAGCTTCGGCTAGTTGCTACGCATGCAAACTGGGCCAGAAAGTCCAAAAGTCCCTTCCTGCATCGCCTTTGGCCTCCTTTTATACCAAGGGGCTACCAAAGTGGCGTACAGGCATACATGAGGTGTAAAGTAACTACAATGTACATGCTTATCACTAACGTCTTAGGACAAATGCATTAAATCCGATGGTTACGTGCACCTAACTTTATCGGGGACGGAAATAGAGCCCGTCATATCCGTCACCGCCTCACCCTGTCTTGACACACACCGAGGATGACGAGGCATGCAATGTCAAGTTGACTGGCTAGCCGTTGCGCTGGAGCGGTGGCAGGATCTTCATGAAGATCTGCATGCCACCACACAGGGCTTGCCTGGCTGGCAGGCTAGTTGCCGCGCTGGAGCGGTGGCAGGGCGGGGGAACCTTGTCATGTGCGAGCCTTGCCACGGCCTCGTAAATGTCCTCGGCAAGGATCTTGCTGAGGCCTTGCAAACGTCCCCGGCAAGAGCCTTGCGGGGGACTTTGCCTCCTGGTCTTCACAAAGATCTTTATGCCACCACGCAGACGCCCCTGGATCTTGGTCTTGACATTGTTGATGGTGTCAGAGCTCTCAACCTCAAGGGTGGTGGTCTTGCTGAGGCTACGCAAACCATCTTGTCAAGGAGCTTGCCGAGTCTCGCAAACCACCCCGGCAAGAATCTTGCCGAGGGTTCAACTTGTCTTTCTATTGTCGGATTACTGGCTCGGATGCCGTCTTGGTCGACTTGCATTTGCCTCCAGCTGTCCCCGTCAAGCCTCGCCGCAGGTACGGCTGCAACTACCCATGCACAAGTAAGGGGTACGAAAGGGCCCCAACCTTAGTACACCGACAATCTTCATGGAAGTTCTTACTATATCCTCCTTGGATATCTATCACTTTGGAACTAATTTTCATGTGTTGCTTTTGGTAAGCTCAAACAGATATAAGTGAAGATCATGAGCATAATATTTCTTTTTCTAGAATTAATTTAAGTGAAGCAAGAGAGAATTTCTTAAAAAAATTACTAACTCTCAAATAAATCTAAGTGAAGCATGAGAGCATTTCTTCAAAAATAACAAAGCACGCCATGCTCAAAAAGATATAAGTGAAGCACCAGAGCAATTCTATAGCTCATAAAGATTTAAGTGAAGCATAGAGAGCAATTATAACAAGTCATGGCATAATTTTGGCTCTCTCAAATAGGTGTGTCCAGCAAGGATTCAAGACTTCAAACAAAAAGCAGAACAAGCAAAGACTCATATCATACAAGACGCTCCAAGCAAAACTGATAGTATGTGACGAATAAAAATATAGTTCCGAGTAAAATACCGATGGTCATTAGAAGAAAGAGGGGATGCCACTCGGGCATCCCCAAGCTTAGTTTCTTGCTTCTCTTTGGATAATAGCTTGGGATGCCATGGGCATCCCCAACCTTAGGCTCGTCTTACTCCTTATTCCTTCATCCATCGTAACATCACCCAAAACTTGAAAACTTCAATCACACAAAACACAACAAAACCTTCGTGAGATCCTTTAGTATAAGAAAACAAATCACTACTATGAGAACTGTTGCAAACCCATTCATATTTTATTCTTGCAATATATCTATTGTATTCCAACTTTTCTAAGGAAAAAACTCTTCAAAGGAAACCATAGAGTCATCAAACCAAGCACACAACGCAAAGAAAACCGAATCTGTCAAGAACAGAACAGTTTGTAGCAATCTGGATATTTTGAATACTTCTGTAACTCCAAAAATTATGAAAAATTAGGAACACATGAGCAATTTGTATATTAATCTTCTGCAAAAAAGGCCTAAAGGTAAATTTTGGCAAGTCTTCAATGGTGCCACTCAATATTGAGCCAGCAGAGGCACAGAGGTTTTCTAGCATCCTGGGATGTAAGTTGGAAAAGTTGCCTTTCACATATCTGGGTTTGCCACTTGGTACCACATGACCTAGAATTATTGATTTCATGCCTCTAGTGGATAGTGTTGAAAGAAGACTGTCTGTTAGCTCTACCATGCTCAACCAAGGATCCAGGTTGCACTTTCTCACATCAGTGCTTACCTCAATGCCCATATACTTTCTCTATAGCTTGCATATTCCCCCTGGTATTATCAAGCAGTTGGATTGGATTTTCAGGCAGTGTTTATGGAGGGGAAACTCTGATGTGCCAAAGCAATCCTTAGCTGTCTGGGATTTAGTTTTTAGACCCAAGGATAAGGGAGGCCTTGGCATTCTCAACCTGACTATTCAGATCCAAGGCCTACTTCTCAAACAATTGCATAAGTTTTACAATAAACAACAGATTCCTTGGGTACAGTTGATTTGGGATAGCTATTATGATGGAGTTGTGCCTCATGCAACAGTTCTCACTGGCTCATTTTGATGGAAGGACATTCTCAAGATTGTTGACCATTATAGGTACATTGCTTCAGTGCAAGTTAATATGGGTGATTCTGCTCTGTTCTAGTTGGATGTTTGGCATGTAGGTGGCTCTTCAAGGCCCCTAAACCTGAGACTACCAAGGCTTTTCTCTTTTGTTTTGGATGATAAGGTTTCTGTCAGGGACTTTATGCACACTCAAGACTTGTTCTCAATGTTTCACCTGCCAATCTCCCAGGAGGTAGCAGCTGAATTGGAAACCTTGGAAGGATGGTTGTTCAATCTTTAGAGAGACACCACATAGCCTGATGTTTGGATTTGGCCTGGAAAGTCTGGACAGTTTACAGCAAAGAGTTTCTATGCCATCATGCATACACACCTCCCAACTATTCAACCCTGTAAGTGGCTTTGGCAGAGCAGATGTACTATGAAAATTAAAGTCTTTGGCTCGCTCCTTTTTTTCGACAGGCTCAACACAAAGGACATGTTGGTCCGAAGGCATTGGAGGTCCTCTATGGCTGATAATCTATGTGTCATCTATAATGCCTTTGTTTTCGAGGATAGAGCTCATCTATTCTTTGAATGTAACTTCAGTGCCAGGGTTTGGAATTACCTGCAGATAGATTGGTCACATGGCCCAAATATTCAGCAATGTATATCTCAAGCAAGGCAGTGATTTGGTCATCCTTTCTTCTTTGAACTTATGCTCATAGCTGCTTGGAATATATGGATTCTGAGAAATGGGAGAACATTCAGGGGGATACATGCTACTTTTGCTGCCTCGAGGGGTAGCTTTATACATGATATTGTCCTGTTGTCTCATAGGCTTAAAGATAGCATTAAGTCTAGGCTCGTAGATTGGGTTAACTCCCTCATGTCAACGTAAGTTTTCTTTTGTTCCAGGTTAGGCTTGTAATTTGTTCTTTCTCTGTATAGTTTGTTTTGGGGTTGCAGTAAAGGGCTGTGGGGTTTTTACCCTACAGTAAATATTAAAAAATATTGGTATTTTATCACGCTCCTGTTAAAAAATGAGAATTATGTTTGTGAGCGTAGTAGTTTCTGTTTTTCAGCAAGATCAAATCAACTATCACCCAACATGATCCTAAAGGCTTTGCTTGGCACAAACACTAATTAAAACACAAAAAACATAATCGTAAAAGTAGCATAATTGTGCAAACACTCAAGAACAGAAATCAAAAGAGAAAAATAAAATTTATTCATTGGGTTGCCTCCCAACAAGCGCTATCGTTTTATACCCCTATCTAGGCATAAAGCAAGGATATAAGAATTTTCATCTTTGTTTCTAGATCCATAAGATTCCCTCATGATTGATTCATATGGTGGCCTAATTCTTGTTCTAGGGAAGTGTTCCGTAGCCTTCCTTAGTGGAAATTGAAATTTAGTATTGCCTTCTTTCATATCAACCACGACACCAATAGTGCGTAAAAACGGTCTACCAAGAATAATTGGACAGGATGGATTGCAATCAATATTAATATCAATAAAATCTATGGGCATATAATTCCTATTTGCAAGAATAATAACATCATTAATTCTTCCCATAGGATTTTTAATAGTAGAATCCGCCAAGTGCAAATTTATAGAACATTCTTCGATATCGATAAGACCAAGCACGTCACATAATGATTTCGGAATCGTAGAAACACTAGCACCCAAGTAACATAAAGCAAAATACTCATAGTTTTTAATCTTGACTTTGATAGTAGGTCCCACTCATCATCTAATTTTTTAGGAATTGAAACTTCTGATTCCAATTTTTCTTCCGAAGCTTTCATAAAAGCATCAACAATATGTTTAGTAAAAGTTTTATTTTATTCATAAGCATGGGGTGAATTTATCATGGATTGCAACAAAGAAATACAACCAATCAAGGAGAAACTATCATAATTGAAGTCTTTGTAATCCGAAAGAGTGGGCACATCACTAGTTAAAGTTTTGACCTCTTCAAACCCACTTTTATCAATTTTCTCAACAAAATTTTCACCCTCGGAATTATTGGGACGCCTTCTAGCTAAAGTTGACTCTTCTTCAGTCCCTTTTTCACCAATCTTAACTTTAATAAACAAGGAATCAATAGAAGAAACACCATCATTTTAAGATCTTCTTCATTTTTATCAAAGTAATCACGAGAAAACGCTTTTTTCTAAAAATTCTGTTTTAGCTCTAAGCATAGGAGTTCTTTTCTTACTTTCATCCAGAGAAACATAAAGATCTCTAATTGATTCCTCAACCTTAGGCACAAAAATTTTCATCTAGAGATTTTCCACATTATGAGAAATTCTATAAACACTTCTAGACAAATCATCAATCTTATTCAACTTTTCTTCCATTGTAGCATTGAAAACCTTTTGAGTGTTGATGAATTCTTTAATATTATTCTCAAGATCAGAGGCGTTCCTATTATTATTATAAGAAGGATTACCATAGGAATTACCGTAATTATTAGAGGAATTACTAGGAAAAGGCCTAGGATTAAAATTACCTCTATAAGCAATGTTATTGAAATTATTTCAAGAGATAAAAATTACATCTATGGCATCACTATTTTTCTCAAAGTAGACAAAGGCACATAAATAAAATCAATAGGAGCACCTTTATTAGCAACCAATTTCATAAGAGCATTAACTTTTTCACTCAAAGAAGAAATTTCTTCAACCAAATTAAATTTTTTACTAGTAGGAGCTCTTTCGGTATGCCATTGTGAATAATTTGCCATGATATTATCAAGAAATTTGGTGGCTTCACCCAAAGTAGTTTCCATAAAAGTACCATCCGCGGCGGAATCTAAAAGATTACGAGAAACAAAATTCAACCCCGCGTAAAAAAATTGTATGATCATCCGAAGATTTAACCCATGAGTTGGGCAATTCCTTAGCATCAATTTCATCCTTCCCAAAGATTGTGCAACATGCTCATGTTCAAGTTGTCTGAAATTCATGATCTAGGTTCTAAGGTAAATAATTTTCGCGGGCGGAAAATACTTAGTAATAAAAGCATCCTTGCACTTATCCCAAGAATCAGTACTATTGTGAGGCAAAGAAGAAAACCAAATTTTTGCACGGTCTAGCAAAGAAAATAGAAATAATTTCAACTTCACAACATCATTCTCCACATCTTTTTTATTTTTCATATCGCATAATTCCACGAATATGTTAAGATGGGATGCGACATCCTCATTAGGAGTACTAGAAAATTGATCTTTCATAACAATATTCTGCAAACCGGTATTAATATCACAAGAATCCGCACTAGTGGCAGGAGGAGCAATCGGAGTGCTAATAAAATCATTGTTGTTGGTATTGGAGAAATCACACAACTTGGTGTTCTCTTGAGTCATTGTGACTACGCAACAAGATTGCACTAAACACAGATCTGACGAGAAAACGGTGAACGAAAAAGAGGGTGAATAAAACGGCAAATTTCTGTGAAGTGTGGGAGAGGAAAACGAGAGGCAAATGGCAAATAATGTAAATTGCAAGGAGATGAAATTTGTGATTAGGAACCTGGTAGATGTTGATGATGTCTCCCCGATAATGGCGCCAACAATTCCTTCTAATGCTTGCTTGAACTACGTCGGTATTTCCCCAAAGAGGAAGGGATGATGCAGCACAGCAACGGTAGGTATTTCCCTCAGTGATGAGACCAAGGTTATGGAACTAGTAGGAGAACCAAAATACACTACGTGAGCGGTGCCTGCACACAAATAACAAATACTCACAACCCGACGTATAAAAGGGGTTGTCAATCCCTTTCGGGCAACAACGCCAGAAATTAGCAAGTGGATGTGAGAACACTACAAAAAAATACACTTCCGTACTGATACGTGTTTGTCATAGTAGGTCACATTTTCTGTCATGCATGTACATCCATGACTATTTTATGAAAGAATCAAGATAGTCATACCTGTGCTGTCGTAAGTGTTCCATGACATTACCAAAATTATCATCACGGAAGTGTCCATTTCCATGACGATAAATGGCGCGTCATGAAAGTGCTTTCATCAAGGGTGACCGACACATGGCATCCACCGTAACGGGTCGCCGTTAAGCTACCGGGTCCGGTTTTGGATCCGATAACCCGTTAATAGCCCGGACCAATTGGGATTTTCCACGTGTAAAATTCTCATTGGCCGGAGGAAACACGTGTTGGCTCACCGCTGGGACAGATGTCATCCACTGACTGGATAGGAGGTTCCTATGATACGTTGACACATGGGACGACCTGACAGATGCCCATTCCAGTGAAAAGGCCGGCCCGTTTGACTTGGTCAAAAGGTAACGGGTCGGCCCATGGAAAACCTGTTAACGGCCTATTCGTATATAGCCTATTTACGGCCCGCTAACTCATGTCCCGTTATGGCCTATCAGAATTAAGCTCAGTAGCTTCATCTGGGCAGTCTAATATGATTCCAGCCCGTTGTAACTTCCGGCCCATGTATGGCCCATGATTTATTTCGGCCCATATGAGGCCCTTTGTAACTCTTGGCCCATTCACGGCCCGTGGTGAAACTTTCCCGTGATGAACAGTGCACTCTTTATACCCATTAACGGCCCATTATTCCACTGGGTCGTTTCCAACCCGTGTTAACTTTCGGCCTTCTAAGGGCCCATTTATTCTTGGGCTCATTTCCAGAATTCGATTACTTACGGTCCGTTACTAGCCTGTTCAGCTTGTGGGCCAAATTCAGACCGTGGTAACAGTCGGCCTGCTTGTGGCCCATTAACACGTTGGGCTAGTTTTGTAGCGTCATCAATTACGGCCTATTAACGGGCCATAAAACAGACGATTTCCACTCTAGCCTGTTTACGGCCCATTTTGCGGTTCGTCATTGGTCCACGAATAGTACGGCCTACGTTTGGTGAAATGATTATATGGCCCGTAGAAGGCCCATAGATGAGACGGCCTGTAGAAGGCCCATGGATCATATGGCCCGTAGAAGGCCCATGGATCCTACGACCCATAGAAGGCCCATGGATCCTACAGCCCATAGAAGGCCCATGGATCCTATGGCCCGTAGAAGGCCCAAGGATCCTACGGCCCATGGAAGGCCCATGGAACGTACAGCCCATGGAGGGCCATGGTCACTACGCAGGTAGCAGGACCATGGTCACAACAGTCCGTGTGTTGCCATGGTTATTCTGGCCTAGTTTGTTGTGGCCACTGGAAAAACGCGGAAAAAGAACTACAGTGACTACAAGCAAACAACTAAACAAGACAATAAGGAAATAAATAAGCAAGTAACTAACGCTAGGCTATTACGGCTATTACACATATTACATCCACTGGGCATCAAAGTTCGCCATCAGTGCAAATATAGGGAACAAAGCAGCATATTACATACATTGCCCATCTAAATTGGCCACCAGTGCAAATAAATGCGGTAGCAAAACAAGTCCATAACTGAAACAACTTCAGAAGAGCTCAAGAAACATTATCCTAGCATCCACCATGCTGGCAATAAGCTTTGCAATCTTATTAGCTTTGTATTGTTTGGCGATAAAATCCTCCAACGCTTGTTGTTGCACCAGAAAGTATGCATCTGAATGCTTCAGGGACTTTCGTAGTCCTTCCGCTTCTTGTCATAGAATAGCTGATCGATGTCTTTCAGCTTATAGTTGAGACTCAAGAAACCGAACTGATTTAGACAGTGAGTTTGTATTGCTTGTGCAAGCGGTAGTGGCCAGTAACTCGAACACTAAACCAAGACAGGACTTTGGGGTTGCCTCACTGTCTTCAAGATAGTCTTCCTTAGCTATTTTATCAGCTTTGTTGGAGACCAACAAGGATGTCTCACTATCTTGAACCTTACCTACATTACTTCCTTTACCTTTGCTTAATAATGCACTCTTCCCCAATATTCTGTCGGCATTCTAAAAGAAGAAACAAGCAGACAGATAACATGTTTATCATGTACTAGTATATGGAACTCATTTCGATGAACCAGTAAATTAGTAAGGTGGACATGATTAAACTACCAATTCTTCTATTGCCAAGTACGTAGTACATAATAAAAGCATCAAACAAACATATATCTATGTCCTATGGTCACTGCAATGTCTTGCCACATTAAAATAGAGACACGGTTCAAATCATATCAGTTCAAGACAAAGAAGCAGTGAAAGAATACAAAGCATAGGAAACTACACAGCACAACAAGATTTCAGATGGGTACCATGGGTCTACATGTACAACAACACTATTGGCTCTGTTGTGATGCTAGTAATGTGCATGATAAGAGAAGTCAACTATATACACAATTGAAATTGAAATCAACACAGCTATTGCTAAGAGCAAACCTGTTAAAGAAACATGCGTGAACATACCTGCTATGCCATTGGAGTTTTGATTGGATCCTTCAATTTAAAAATAAGTTTGTATTAGTAAATACAGTGATAAAAGAGCAAAGCAGTATCCATGATAGCAATGGAATCTTAAATTAGAACATTTGTTCTTCAGGTTTAAGCACTTGGTCTACATGAACAGAGTACAGTAAGACACAAGAATATAGTACTTCAAAATTAAAAATGAGCTCATAGACCTTACCACATTCTTGGTTCGGGACCAGTACAGAACAAGGCATTCCCGGTCATCGTCCAGTAAATGTGTCTCAGGAGAACATAAGGGAATTTAATGAGTTTCTTTGCCAGTGAAGTGCGTTTTCTTCAGGTAATTCTGATACTGCCACCAAGCATTCTTGAAGATAGCAGAGGTATTAGCACAGGTTACCTCATCCTGAGTTTCCGAATTGGTCCTTCTATATAGAGAAAAATGGGAAAATTTGATGTATTATAACAATCATGGAGGTAGAATGTATGGGACAAAGCAAAGTAATTGCCATGAATAACATTACTTACACATAACTCATTGACAAACAACTGCAACTGGCATTTTACTTCATCTTCGGTATAATATTTCCATGATGGGAAGACACACATAGGATTTAATAACATCAAATGCGATAGGTGCTAAACTACGACTGGCTGGTTGTGCTTCCTCCACAGGAATAGGCGTACTAACTAGTGGAGTTGGGGTTCGCCATGGTAGTACTGGCCCTTTGGGCATTGGAACTGCCTTACTAACGACTCTTGTTTGGGAGCTTTGTGGTGGAGATGGTGTTGTGTCAACAGGAACTGGGTTACTATCTGCTGGGGTTGGGGTTAGATTGGGTGAAGCTGGTTCTCTCTCCATCGTAGTAGGGGTACAATCTGCGAGAGTCTGGGTTATGTGTGGTAGGGCTGGTTCTCGTGCATGTACAACCGGGGTGCTATCTCCACCAAGAGGTAGCACTATTTTATTTGAAGACCGTGTTTTTACTCCGCTAGATACTGGCATCACCCGCTCCAATTTCAAATGGCCGATAAACAGGAAACATAGTTGAATGTACAGACATTGTATGAGAGACAGATGCAATAGATAGTGTGAGAAAAATAGGGCATGAAATAGTTGACATGTATATTGTTTAACTAAAATGGATAGCATGACATAATTTCACATATATGATGTCTATCTAAACTGGATAGCATAGCATAACATAATTCAAAGATATGATGAATAACTAAACAGGATCGCATGACATAATTCACATACAAGTTATCTAAGTAATCAGGATTAGATGATTTAATTCACATATGTGATTTATATGCTAAAGAGAGGGCATTCGATATGATGTTTGAACTAAGAGCATGGTTTTGAATATTGTGTATATGATGTCTAAACTATGCAATGCAAGACACCATATGCATGATATGACAAGTATAACCGTGCCAAGTTAGAGGATACACCTCGGTGGGGGAATAGGACTGGTCATCTATCTCTGAATCCATCTCTGAGGAGCTATCGGGACCCAACAAGAGATCTGCTTTGACAGGTAGCACCGTCTGCTTTGAAGGCCTTGTTTTCACTCCAGATTTTTCCATCTCCCACCCAGATGGCTGATTCACAGGAAGAGTAGTTTAATGTACAAACATTGTTGACAAATGGAAATGTAATGAAGAAAAGGATGGGCATGATATCATTCAAATATAGGATGTCTGGTTAAACAAGACGACATTACACATTTCACATATATTATGGCTGGATAAAAGACATGAGACTGCATAATTCCCATATATGATATAGAAACTAAACAAGTGGCATTACAGAACATGTCTAAACTAAGCAGATGACATATATGATGTCAAAAGTAGGCACTGCAAGGAAACATATGCATGATATGACTAACATCATCATGCCAAGGTAGAGAAAACACCTTGGGGGGTAAATAGGAGTGGTCAGCTTCGGCTGAATCCGCCTCAGAACATATATCTTCCTCTGGATTACTATCTGGAGAGGGGGGGGAGGGTTTGCCATTGAACCCACGATGGAGTGATGTCTGCATGGCATTGTATTGCCGCGCAAAACTATTGTCTTTTTCTCTACATGTTTAGCATGACTGTGTACAATATCTGACATGAATTTGAAAAAAATATGGTGAGATTATGTAAGGAGAGCATGCAGAAATCTAGAGTGATGGTAACAACAAGTGGATGGATCCAAAAATAATGATAGTAGGCTGATGATTGCTTTAATTTAATAAAAAGACAGATGATGATTGCTTTACTATTTATTTCTCACCCAAGATGAACAACATAGGCATACCCTAGGTGAACCAGATATTACACAGAGATACTATTCATTGCTGCCTTGATATGTGCCCCACAACTAATTTAGAACTCAAGTTTGAACATTAATTTGGACCTGACTTGGAATCTAAGAGGTGAACAGGACGATAAAGTAGCGGGTAATTTTAAGCAATCCATAACATAAGCAGAAACAAAAGAGTTCGACCTCTCTTGTGGACCTGTGTACTCCTCAGGTTCATCTGCTGAGTCGATGATGGTGAAGCCATTGCGGTGGGTGCCCGCAGCAGGGAAGGAGATCTGAGGCGGTGAAAGACGGTCAAGAGTCGTGATGTATGGTTTGCTGGATGCTTCTGTCGATGGAGCAGCTCAAGTGAGGTGGACGACGTCACGGCAGGAGTAGGACAAACCACACAATGTTTCCTTCGACACCTACCTATAACTGAAGTAATTCTGTAAGGGCTCATTTGGCTTGCATGATTCTAAAAACGCAGGGATAGGGAAAACACCGAAATAGGATAGGAATGCACATGGTAAAAAGAGCATTTGTAAACATAGGATTTCTGTAAACTTGGGTGTTTGGTTCACAGGAATTGGAAGAGCAGAGGAATACAAAGAAACATGGCCAAAATAAAGTGAAACCATATGAAAGTGTGTACAGTTAGAATGTTAATCTGCCACTAATGCACATGGTGTTGTTTTCATGCATAGGATTTTGAAAAATAGGTCCAGATGGATGTTTTGCTCCATTCCTTTCAACAAAATGCATGATTAATTGAATAGTAGGGTACCATAGGAAAATTTCCTATTTCTATGTTTTTTCGTTGAACCAAAATAGCCCTAATGGATCGACATGAATGTAGAGAAATAAGTGATGCAACAAGTGTACAACTTCTTTGCCGTAGCCGTGTCGACCTCAACATCATTGGGTTGGTCGCTGAAGAAGTTGAGGCAGAGGTGGTTGTCGAAGGTGTGGAGGAAGATCGGAGGAATCTATAGACGGCGTCCAGGGAACTGCTCTTTTGTGATGGATTGCTCTGTCGTTAGAGCAGCACCGGTGAGCCGTAACATGTCAAGGCTGAAGCAGCACAAGACAGAGATTGTTAATCTCAAGTGGGATTCTAATAGCATCTCCAATAGATGATGTAAAATACATTACCAAAAAGTGATAGATGTAAAATTTACATCACCAAAAACCACCTGACTACAACAGATGAGGTAAAAAATGTTGACTCTGAACTTAACTATCGAAAATGAAATTTACTATGGAATCTGAATGTTACTGTCAAAACTGAATGCGATGGTAGCAGAGATGCACTTGACATATAGTTTAGGGAGGGCCTGCAGTTCATCTTCAACCAGCACCCCCCCTGAGCCGCCAGCCACCATCGGTCGAACCGCCGCCCCCCGCGCCGCCTCGCCGCCCCGAAACAACTACCCACCGCTGGCCCGCCGCCGCCCCGAAACAACTCCCCACCGCTGGCCCGCCACCGCCCCGAAACAACTCCCCACCGCCGGTCTGCCGTCGCCCCGGCCAGCACTCTAGGACCCCCCACGCCGAGCTTTTTCTCTAGCGGTCCCCATGCCACCGCCCCACCATCGCAGCCCCGGCGACCACCGCCCGACCTTGAACCCTAAGATAGATAGTGGCGTACCTCTTCGGCGAGCCCCCCCCCCCACCCCCTGAAAATCAACTGACCCAAAAGTCGATTCAGTCGACCGAAGTGTAGCTAAATCAAAGCAGAGCAGCAGCACAAGCAAGGGGGAGCGCAACAGCAGTAGCACGAGTGAGAGTCGAAGCAGCAACATTAGCAGCGCGAGCGAGAGCGAGAGCCGAAGTAGCAGCAGCAGCAGCGCGAGCGAGTGAGCGAGAGCCGAAGCAGTAGCAGCTACACGAGCGAGCAAGAGCCAGAGCAGCAGCAACAGCGCGAGTGAGCGAGTGTGCGAGAGCCAAAGCAGCAGATCCAGCTGGTATGGACGCCGCCGCCGAAGGGGCCTCGCACTAGGGGAGACCTGCCGTGGAGTTGTCGCCCGCGGCACCGACTTCGAGGTAGCCGCTCCATGGTGGTGTGGGATGGAGCACCGTTGGCACCGGGAGGTCGAGTTAAGGAGGAGGTGTCATGCGATGAGTGTACAACCTCTTTGGTCGCGCCGAGTAGGCCTCGGCTTCGTCCGAGGAGTCAGTGAAGTTGATGCGGTTCCGGTGGAGCAGGTAAGGCGGAGCTGTGGGGATGGAGAAGTCGTGATAGACGACGCGATCATTGGAGTAGCTCCTTGGAGGTGGAGGACGGGGCGGCTGAACTGGCGAGACGACGAGATGGCCGAGGGATCCTCATCCGGGGAGGTGGATGAGGGACGTCGAGCTGTTGCGGTGGACGATGTCGTCGGGGAAGGGGCTCCGGCTGGGCAGCGGTGAGGTGGCGGACGCAGGAGGGTGGGGTTTCGCGGTTGTTGCGGAGAGATTATGGCGGACTGGGATTTCGAATGGAGAAAAGGAGGCGATGAGAGGGGGGACCATGACTTAGGGACGCGCTTGTCCAAAATGTAGGGTGTGTTACAAAAGTACCCCAACAGATTTGAACTAGCAGCCCTTTCGGCTCAGGGTTAGAAGGGGGATTTCGCGTGTCGGGATTTGGCGGCTAGAGGGAGTTTTCGCGCGCGTTGTAATTTCGGGATAGCAAGCCATGGGTTGTGAAGGCGCCAGTTTTGGGAGCACGATATCTGAAAATTTCGGGATATAACAAGGCGCATGTTGAATTTTAGGGACAAGCCTAATGTGTAATATTGTACTACTTGTACGTACCAAATCAATTCGCACTTCCCTCAACGAAAAAATAAAACTATTCACACCACACAAAGAGAGAGCCTTGTCCTGTTTTACTATACAAATGCTATTGAAAGCTATGAATCCATGTTATGTCCAATTAAATTTTTTCACTGGCTGTATAATGCATGTAATCTACTCATACCAACATTTTAGTGCATTCCAAATGTCTATACGACTACTGCAATTTGAACTAAATTTGAATTCGTTTATCTATTTTAATAAGAATCTACAATCATGATTGTTGCCAACATCAACCATCATTCGTGTATTACCTTAACACCACACCACATGATTACTATCGAGATATATATGAACTATGTGTACTATATGAACTCAAATTCTATTTTAGGAATACACTTGATGTTGATTCCAAATAATAGTACATTTGATGTACGAACTATATATTCATAATCTAAACCATGTTCCATACGTACACTGTGTTTATCATACAAAGAATAGTGCCGCGCCCCCTACATTATGACAAGTATTTAGCCCTGAGCTGCAAAAGCCACACATTAGCCCAAATTTTAATCAATGTTATACATTATGATATCTTCAACTATCAGTATCCAATTTTTTTATAATGAAGTATGATCTCTGTTCGTCTTTTACACCTTCACGATCCTCTTCTCTTTATAGCTAGCTAGCACTAACTTTCTATCGTGCATGCAAACGCCCGCCCCCTCTCACCCTCCATCAGCGTCCCCTCCATCGCGTATGTTCGTTATTTCTCTTTAGGTCATTCACCCGCGGTGTGTGTAGGCCCCCTGGCTCCTTCTTTCCGGCACACACACCGATCGATATACCTCTCTAGCCAAGTGTGCCTACCACAAACACATACTTCCCGTCTTCTCTTCTCACCGTCCATGGCCCTATGTCCAATACGGTTCCACACAGGTGCACACTGCCGCCCCTCTTTTCATCAATCTCATACTTGCACACTCCTCCCCCCTCGACATGGTAGGCCTCTCACACCACCTCCTAGCCGCACCCTTCTCCCATGTCTGTCTCTCTGGACCTTATTTGCTTCTAACACATGCATGCATGTATACGTACCGATCTCCCTACATATAGCCAGGTGGACTATAATTCATTTTCCCCACGCACTAATAGACTTACCTCACTAGTTATGTCTCTCCATTTCTCGGACACATGACGGTTGATCTTCCTATGTAGTTACGTATGCTTACCACAACCATATCGTCTCCCCTCATCATCCTTGCATACCTCTCGACCCGTCTCTCACACGCACATGCATAGACACACAAACATCCCCTGCCCTCTCTTATTGATATTGCACTTGTACCCTCCGTTTGTCTAGCAGGCCTCTCCCACCATTTGTGAGATGCCACTCCACCACCAACCCTCCGACGCTCTACCTTTCTCTTTCTACCAACCTTATTCCTCTGCTACACATATCCATGGATGTCGATCGATCTCCCTCAATACTTAGCTAGGTCTCTCTCCTTCCCCACACATATACTAGTCGATCGGTCTCTGCCCCATCCCCCCCCACACACACGCCGATAGTCGAACGTTGTAGGTAGGTATCCATGCCACAGAGAAAAACTGCACCTCTACCCTCTCAAATTCCATTAGGGCAGCCACCCTGTATCTTTGACGTGGGCAAACACAAATTCGATGGCACTTTTGATCGATTGTGCAGCCACAGACTTCATCCCTGTTTTTGATTCTATCGATATCTCATGTCCATGACTCCGTTTCAAACACATTGCATATGTTACGTTTTTTTTGTTTGAGATATCATCGACCCATTGCCTCTGTTTTGCACAAACCATCTCTCTCACACCCACCCACGTACATAACAGCACCTAAAGAAGAGGTGCACACAGGACGCATGTACTCACGTCTCGTTCCCGGCCACACCCACGCGAGTACATGGTGGAGTTCGTTTTTGTACGAAAAGGCAGCCCACGTGATAATTTGACACGTGTAGCGGTTGTTTACTCGAAGGAGGGTCGGGTACCATGCCTAGACGAAACAAATTTTGACTTGACGCGTTAGTATTAAATAAACTTATATATTCCTCAATGGCACGTACAGAATATAAACGATTGTCGTGGGGAAATGGAAAAATCCACTCCACTATATAGAACGGAGCCTGCCTCACGGAGTTTGTCTCTCGTCACACCATATCAGAAGGCGGCGGTGGCCTCTCTCTCACCATTGGTCAGTGATCCGACCGCATCCCATCCGCCGTCGGAAAGGGAGGATGTGCATCGTTTCTCCGTTTGACGGCGTTGAGGCAGCACGTCCTGATCTGCGGTACCTGTCGTTCTCTCTGACTAAGCTCCGGCGCGGTAGGGCCTTCGCCACTTGCTCGCTACCACAGTATGGGCAGATCCCAGCCGCCGGCGCCCTCCTAGTAACATCCCGACGACCCTCAAGTGCAACTTCCTCTGGCCTTGCTCCACTACCCATCTTCCCACGTTGCTGCGTGTGGATCTTCTTTAGTTGTTTGCTTAAAACATATCCCGGTCGGTGTACTTGCCATCTTGCAATCTCGTCCTCAAACATTTTTGATAAACCACCATGCTGCTATCTTTCCCTTATTACATGGAATATGCTTCTTTTTGGTCGGTGTATGTGTCTTCAACTCGTGTTATTGGGCAGTAATTGTTTCCTTTGTACCTCCTTTTGCAAACAGGGCTATCCATTTTCACCTCGTTGCTATTGCGAACTTTTGGTGAATTGCACAAATCACTTTTTTCTTAAGAGTGTTTTATGTAGTTCCGCCAAAATGTCACACGGGCAACGTTTTTACATTTCTGTGGGACTGCGGAAAGGGAGATTGGTTTTTCTATCCTCCTCATCCAACTCCATGCCTAATCTTCTCCAACAAGTAGTTAGTCCTAAAGAGAGATCGCAGAGGTGATCGGCTTCTATTTGTGTGTGTTATGTTTCATCATCTAGTTCCACTATTATTGTAATCACACTAACTGGATATCTTTGCAAACAGGGATGGTCCGCTCGATTTTAGTGGAGTTGCACAAAATGATCGGATTGTGGCGTCCTCCATACACCTCTTTTTTGGCTACATAGCTGGCTGAAAGTAGATGCCAAGCAATGAACACTGTGCCCAGGAAATGGAGCCATGCCTATGAACAACATCGATCAATTTTTTTCTTTATTTGTACACCTTCTCACAACTTTGTCTTTAGTTGTGATGTGAATATTGGCGCTGATCTGTGAACCATTGGGATGCATTAGCATCCATGGTAGTTTCATTTGTATTTGATGGAATGTTGTAACGAGATAATCTTGAGGCAAGAGGACACATGAATCCTAAGTTGAAACCTTTTTTTCCTGCGGGAACCAAAGTTGAAACATTCATAGCATCAGTACAATTTCATTAAAATTATGTGTACATATAAACAAATCCTGAAGGATTGATAGCAATGCCAGAAACAATTCAACTTCTTTTTGCCGACATGCGGGACATCCTTCATCCGGCTCCACCTGCCATGCAACAATATTGAGTGCACAACTTCAGGGAAAGATTCACCCCGGTCGTTGCACCGCAGTAGTAATGACTAGTGAGCAATCAAATCATAGAGCCCCACCTTCGCCACAGTAAGTTGCTTGGACGAAGCAACCATCATTTCTCTTATCCTTGAATCCTCTGGTACTCCCATATTCCCAGAGTAATAAGTTGCTCGGGCGAAGCAACCATCACTTCACCTTTCCCACTATAAGTAGTAGTATCTCCTTCTTTTACTCTAGAAACAACAACACACGGATATTGGCGGTAGAAGAATAGCAACTGAATCAAAAATCGAAACCAACCAATGAACTACCACTAATGCTGAGCGTTTGCTAGTATCATGTACTCCATCTGTCCATGTATATTGGTCTTCATGCGTTTCCCGAGACTAACTTTGGCCCTATTTGGATCCATGGGTTAGAGTTAGTTTGAGCTAGTTGGGGCTCAAATAGCCCTAAAGTATCCAAGCATGAGGGTTAAATTGGAGCAAGTTACACAGAACCCATAAAAAAACTATCCCACCCAAGAGGTGCTAATTGGAGATAGTTCTCATTGGGCCCACTGAAAATCACTTTTCTCTCTCCATCAAGTGCATTTATTGTCAATCTAACCCTGTCACCCGAACACCTCTTTGGCTATAGTTAGTTCAGGGTTAGTCATGAGTTAGTCTAACCTCTAGCTAAGTTAGAGTATCCAAATAGGAGCATTATAGGACATGCAAGTTTCTCAAAGCATACAATCAAATTCGTACGTGAAGGATTTTTTTAAAACAGAACGTGAAAGGATCTTCAAATGATATAATTTTCAAATTATATAAAATATTATCAATAGTCAAAGGCATCCTCGAAGAATACATTAGGCCCTATATAAAATCTTATCAATTGTCAAAACCAAGTGTTCTAAACGAGCTCAAAATGAGAAACCAGACCCACTCACGGCACGACACGCCTGTCTCATTTGGTCCGTCGGTCAAAGCGCTTCCTCTTCTTGGCATAACAATAGAGTACATTATTTTTTTAGAATGCTCTTGGCATGTCGCTAACATGTGATGAGTTAACCGACCTCAATAGATGGCAAAAACGCCAGCCTGTCGCACTTTGAGAGAGACGAGGAGCGAGAAGCAATATGGGATGCTGGATTACTAGAGCTAGGTGTCGCACGGAGGCCAATAAATATGGTGATACCGTGGGTTAGCCATGTAGTATGATGTAACCACACTGGGCTGCCATGTTTCGTACTCTTCCAGTCCACTATGGAGATGATTGGCTGATTTTATATTGCTGAATAATATAAAATATTATGAGTGCAGACGCTCCACCACGAGGTTCTTTGCTCCTTCTCGGTCGTCGGGAATCGATGTTCTTCCACTATTTTTTTGGCGTGAGCTTTGTTCATCCTTTTGCCAACATGTGGCAACTCGCAAAACGACGAGAAGCTTGCTTACTACGCCTTCTCCCTCGCCAACACGTGCGCAGTGGCGCAGGACGAGGAGAAACTTCTGCTTACAAGCGGTGGACGTGCAACAGTTCATTTGGTGTCAGATTGCTAGCAGTTCATTTGACTTCCGAAAGAGGCAAAGAGCCAAGCGCAAGGTCACCTGGTCATAGTGGGAGTAACATAGGTAGTAACATAGCGTAGTCACCGCGCATGCGTTGGCGAGGGAGAAGGTGTAGTAAGCAAGCTTCTCGTCGTTCTGTGAGTTGACGGGACACATCAAAGTTATTTAGTACGTACTCTCTCCAAAAAAAGGGCTGACCGTGTCATGCCTACCATCCCGTGCTCCGTCGTTGAGTACATGCACTATTCATGTGCCATCGAGGAGAAAAAATATTGCGTAGTAGGTGCCATCGAAGTGCACGACTCACTTGCACACTACTTATCTGATTATCTCCATTTTCTTGCATGACATGTGCACCTTGATGCTAGATGTCTCATGTGTTCGCAAAAGGATGAACTAAGCACACATAACAAAAGAGTGGAAGAACATAGATTCCCGACGACCAAGAAGGAGGACGGAACCTCGCGGTGGAGCGTCTGCAAGGAACCTTGCCCGTTTTCCCCTGGTTTTTGCCGCCTGCCCACCTATAAACAAATAAAAGAACATGAACTCTTCGCTAACTACTAGAGACGATACATCAGGATGCTAAGTTGAAGATATTTTATAGTTTATATTGATAACTGATACGTCTCCAACGTATCTATAATTTTTGATTGCTCCATGCTATATTATCTACTGCTTTGGACATTATTGGGCTTTATTATCCACTTTTATATTATTTTTGGGACTAACCTATTAACTGGAGGCCCAGCCCAGAATTGCTGTTTTTTTTCCTATTTTAGGGTTTCGAAGAAAAGGAATATCAAACAGAGTCCTAATGGAATGAAACCTTCGGGAACTTGATTTTCTCAACGAACAAGACACAAAAGAGGAGGCCACGAGGTAAGGGGGCGCGCCTACCCCCCCCCCCCCCCCCCCCCCCAGGCGCGCCCTCCACCCTCGTGGGCCCCCTGTTGCTCCACCAACGTACTCCTTCCTCCTATACATACCTACGTACCCCCAAACGATCAGATACGGAGCCAAAACCCTAATTCCACCGCCGCAACTTTCTGTATCCACGAGATCCCATCTTGGGGCCTGTTCCGGAGCTCCGCCGGAGGGGTCATCAATCACAGAGGGCTTCTACACCATCACCATAGCCTCTCCGATGAAGTGTGAGTAGTTCACCTCAGACCTACGGGTCCATACTTATTAGCTAGATGGCTTCTTCTCTCTTTTTGGATCTCAATACAATGCTCACCCCCTCTCTTGTGGAGAACTATTCGATGTAATCTTCTTTTTGCGATGTGTTTGTTGAGACCGATGAATTGTGGGTTTATGATCAAGTCTATCTATGAATAATATTTGAATCTTCTCTGAATTCTTTTATGTATGATTGGTTATCTTTGCAAGTCTCTTCGAATTATCAGTTTGGTTTGGCCTAATAGATTGATCTTTCTTGCAATGGGAGAAGTTCTTAGCTTAGGGTTCAATCTTGCGGTGTCCTTTCCCAGTGACAGTAGGGGCAGCAAGGCACGTATTGTATTGTTGCCATCGAGGATAACAAGATGGGGTTTTCATCATATTGCATGAGCCTATCCCTCTACATCATGTCATCTTGATTAAGGCGTTACTCTGTTTTTAACTTAATACTCCAGATGCATGCTGGATAGCGGTCGATGAGTGGAGTAATAGTAGTAGATGCAGGCAGGAGTCGGTCTACTTGTCTCAGACATGATTCCTATATACATGATCACACCTAGATATTCTCATAACTATGCTCAATTCTGTCAATTGCTCAACAGTAATTTGTTCACCCACCGTAGAATACTTATGCTCTCGAGAGAAGCCACTAGTGAAACCTATGGCCCCCAGGTCTATCTTTATCATATTAATCTCCTACTACTTAGTTATTTCCTTTGCTCTTTACTTTGCCTTTATTTTACTTTGCATCTTTATCACAAAAATACGAAAAATTTTATCTTTATCATATCTATCAGATCTCACTCTCGTAAGTGGCCGTGTAGGGATTGACAACCCCTATTCGCGTTGGTTGCGAGGATTTATTTGTTTTGTGCAGGTACGAGGGACTCACGCGTAGCCTCCTACTGGATTGATACCTTGGTTCTCAAAAACTGAGGGAAATACTTACACTACTTTTCTGCATCATCCCTTCCTTTTCGGGGAAAACCAACGCAGTGCTCAAGAGGTAGCAAGAAGGATTTCTGGCGCCGTTGCCGGGGAGGTCTATGCAAAAGTCAACATACCAAGTACCCATCACATACCCTTATCTCCCGCATTACATTATTTGCCATTTGCCTCTCGTTTTCCTCTCCCCCACTTCACCCTTGCCGTTTTATTCGCCCTCTCTCTCTATCCTCCCTCTCTTTCTCTATTTGTCTCTTTTTGCCCGCTTGCTTTTTGTTTGCTTGCTTTTAGTTTGCTTGCTTGTCGTTATGGCTAGTCCTTTACCTTCTGCCTCTATGTCTGAAATTGGGGAAATTATTGTCGATATGTACAATATTAATATCATGAAAAATTGTGATGCTCCTGCTAAAGAACCACCCATCTTACATACAAAAAAATTCCGTGTTGGTAGTGGTAATATTATTGGAAAAGGAGTTATTCAAGGTTTCTTTACTTGTGCCGGTGCTTTACCTTCTATGGGTAGTTCTATCCTTCATAGAACTAGTAGTCTTGCGGACACAATTGCCATGCTTGTAGTTGAACTTGAAAGACAATTCATGCACATGCATCCTTGCATACAAAGGATTTTCCTCGAATTTTCTAATATTGAGCATTCTTCTGTTAAGCGTGCCACTACTATCTTTTTGGATCATGAGTTTAGATTCATAATAAAAGAGGCCAAATAAATCTTTGCACATTATAGGGTGGATGCTTGCCGTCCTCCCATAAAGTCTATCCTCTTTGATCAAGAAGAAATAATGCGTTTTCAATCTCTAGACTATGTTGCTTTCGATGAAAATCTTAGAAAAAGGGTTCCTACCAATATTTTAGTTGACAGAATCTCTGAACTTAATAATAATTTGGCTATTTGAAATAATGAACTAGGATATTCTCTTGAATATAGGCTCACAAAGTTGTGTTAAAAGAATGCTTATAATGATGAATTGGTTGTGCAATATGAAGGACCAAAGGAGGAACCTATACGTCCCAAGGTTGATCTTGGGGATTTTTGTCCCATTAAATTTAGCCCTTTTGATTAATTTTGCTTGCCTCAAAGAAAACTTGACACCGAACGTAGAGAATATGAGATGAGTTTTAATAATCTATCTTACTATTATGGCAATACCTAGATCTATCCTTGCTTGTTATGCCTAGCTAGGGGCGTTAAACGATAGCGCTTGTTGGAAGGCAACCCAATTTTATTTTTATTCCTTGCTTTTTTCTCCTGTTTATTAATAATAATTTATCTAGCCTCTGTTTTGGTTGTGTTTTTTTGTGTTTAATTAGTGTTTGTGCCAAGTAGAACCATTGGGAAGACTTGGGGAAAGTCTTGTTACACTTGCTGTAAAAAACAGAAACTTTAGCGCTCACGAGAACTGCTGCCATTTTTATTTGGAAAGTGCTATTTAGTTAATTATTTGTGCAGATGATTAATATATAAATTACTCACGTCCAGCAATTTATTTTAGAATTTTTGGGGTTCCAGATCTTGCGCTAGCTACAGATTACTACAGACTATTCTGTTTTTGACAGATTCTGTTTTTCGTGTGTTGTTTGCTTATTTTGATGAATCTATGGCTAGTAAAATAGTTTATAAACCATAGATAAGTTGGAATAAATTAGGTATAACACCAATATAAATAAATAATTATTTAATTACAGTACATTGAAGTGGTCTTTTATTTTCTTTTGCTAACGGGGCTCACGAGATTTTCTACTTTAAGTTTGGTGTTGTGAAGTTTTCAAGTTTTGGGTAAAGATTTGATGGATTATGGAACAAGGAGTGGCAAGAGCCTAAGCTTGGGATGCCCATGGCACCCCCAAGATAATCTAAGGACACCTAAAATCCAAAGCTTGGGGATGCCCCGGAAGGCATCCCCTCTTTCGTCTACTTCTATCGGTAACTTTACTTGGAGCTATATTTTTATTTGCCACATTATATGTGTTTTGCTTGGAGCGTCTTGTATGATTTGAGTCTTTACTTTTTAGTTTACCACAATCATCCTTGTTGTACACACCTTTTGAGAGAGCCATACATAATTTGGATTTTGTTAGAATACTCTATGTGCTTCGCTTATATCTTTTGAGTTATATAGTTTTTGCTCTAGTACTTCACTTATATCTTTTAGAGCACAGTGGTGGATTTGTTTTATAGAAACTATTGATCTCTCATGCTTCACTTCGATTATTTTCAGAGTCTTAATAGCATGGTAATTTGCTTAAAATCCTAATATGCTAGGTATTCAAAGTTAGTAAAATTTTCTTATGAGTGTTTTGAATACTAAGAGAAGTTTGATGCTTGATGATTGTTTTGAGATATGGACGTAATAATATGAAAGTCGTGCTAGTTGAGTAGTTGTGAAATTGAGAAATACTTGTGTTGAAGTTTGCAAGTCCCGTAGCATGCACGTATGGTAAACGTTGTGTAACAATTTTGAAACATGAGGTGTTACTTGATTGTCCTCCTTATGAGTGGCGGTCAGGGACGAGCGATGGTCTATTCCTACCAATCTATCCCCCCTAGGAGCATGCGCGTAGTGCCGAGATTTTTGATGACTTGTAGATTTTTGCAATAAGTATGTGAGTTCTTTATGACTAATGTTGAGTCCATGGATTATACACACTCTCACCCTTCCATCCTTGCTATCCTCTTCGGTACCGTGCATTGCCCTTTGTCACATTGAGAGTTGGTGAAAACTTCGCCGGTGCATCCAAACCCCGTGATATGATACGCTCTTTCACACATAAACCTCCTTATATCTTCCTCAAAACAGCCACCATACCTACCTATTATGGCATTTACATAGCCATTCCGAGATATATTGCCATGCAACTTTCCACCATTCCGTTCATCATGACACATTCATCATTGTCATATTGCTTAGCATGATCATGTAGTTGACATAGTATTTGTGGCAAGGCCACCGTTCATAATTCTTTCATACATGTCACTCTTGGTCCATTGCATATCCCGGTACACTGCCGGAGGCATTCATATAGAGTCATACTTTGTTCTAGTATCGAGTTGTAATTCTTGAGTTGTAAATAAATAGAAGTGTGATGATCATCATTAATAGAGCATTGTCCCCAAAAAAGAAAAAAGAGAAAGGCCAAATAAAAAAGGGGAAAGGCCAAAAAAATAAAAAATAAAAATAAAAGGGACAATGCTACTATCCTTTTTTCCACACTTGTGCTTCAAAGTAGCACCATGATCTTTATGATAGAGAGGCTCTTGTTTTGTCACTTCATATACTAGTGGGAATTTTTCATTATAGAACTTGGCTTGTATATTCCAACAGTGGGCCTCCTCAAGTGCCCTAGGACTTCCTGAGCAAGCAAGTTGGATGCACACCCACTTAGTTCTTTTGTTGAGCTTTCATACATTTATAGATCTAGTGCATCCGTTGCATGGCAATCCCTACTCCTTGCATTAACATCAATCGGTGGGCATCTCCATAGCCCATTGATTAGCCTCGTTGATGTGAGACTTTCTCCTTTTTGTCTTCTCCACATAACCCCCCTCATTATATTCTATTCCACCCATAGTGCTATGTCCTTGGCTCGCGCTCATATATTGTGTGAAAGTTTATAGGTTTGAGATTACTAAAGTATGAAACAATTTCTTGGCTTGTCATCGGGGTTGTGCATGATGAGAGCATTCTTGTGTGACGAAAATGAAACATGACTAAACTATATGATTTTGTTGGGATGAACTTTCTTTGGCCATATTATTTTGAGAAGACATAATTGCTTAGTTAGTATGCTTGAAGTATTATTATTTTTATGTAAATATGAACTTTTGTCTTGAATCTTTCGGATCTGAATATTCATACCTCAATTAAGAAGAATTACATTAAAATCATGCCAAGTAGCACTCCGCATCAAAAATTCTGTTTTTATCATTTATCTACTCGAGGACGAGCATGAATTAAGCTTGGGGATGCTTGATACGTCTCCAACGTATATATAATTTTTGATTGATCCATGCTATATTATCTACTGTTTTGGACATTATTGGGCTTTATTATCCACTTTTATATTATTTTTGGGACTAACCTATTAACCGGAGGCCCATCCCAGAATTGTTGTTTTTTTGCCTATTTTAGGGTTTCGAAGAAAAGGAATATCAAATGGAGTCCAAACGGAATGAAACCTTTGGGAACGTGATTTTCTCAACGAACAAGACTTGGGAGACTTGGACCCTACGTCAAGACACAAAGGAGGAGGCCACGAGGTAGGGGGCGCGCCTACCCCCCCCCCCCCCCCCCCCCCCAGGCACGCCCTCCACCCTCGTGGGCCCCCCGTTGCTCCACCGACGTAATCATTCCTCCTATATATACCTACGTACCCCCAAACGATCAGATACAGAGCCAAAACCCTAATTCCACCGCCACAACTTTCTCTATCCACGAGATCCCATCATGGGGCCTGTTCCGGAGCTCTGCCGGAGGGGGCATCGATCACGGAGGGCTTCTACATCATCACCATAGCCACTCCGATGAATTGTGAGTAGTTCACCTCAGACCTACGGGTCCATAGTTATTAGCTAGATGGCTTCTTATCTCTTTTTGGATCTCAATACAATGTTCTTCCCCTCTCTTGTTGGGAAATATTCGATGTAATCTTCTTTTTGCGGTGTGTTTGTTGAGATCGATGAATTGTGGGTTTATGATCAAGTCTATCTATGAATAATATTTGAATCTTCTCTGAATTCTTTCATGTATGATTGGTTATCTTTGCAAGTCTCTTCTAATTATCAGTTTGGTTTGGCCTACTAGATTGATCTTTCTTGCAATGGGAAAAGTGCTTAGCTTTGGGTTCAATCCTGCGGTGTCCTTTCCCAGTGATAGTAGGGGCAGCAAGGCACGTATTGTATTGTTGCCATCAAGGATAAAAAGATGGGGTTTTCATCATATTGCATGAGTCTATCCCTCTACATCATCTCATCTTGCTTAAGGCGTTACTCTGTTTTTAACTTAATACTCTAGATGCATGCTGGATAGCGGTCGATGAGTGGAGTAATAGTAGTAGATGCAGGCAGGAGTCAGTCTACTTGTCTCAGACGTGATGCCTATATACATGATCATACCTAGATATTCTCATAACTATGCTCAATTCTGTCAATTGCTCAACAGTAATTTCCTCACCCACCGTAGAATACTTATGCACTCGAGAGAAGCCATTAGTGAAACCTATGTCCCCCGGGTCTATCATTATCATATTAATCTCCTACTACTTATTTATTTCCTTTGCTCTTTACTTTGCCTTTATTTTACTTTGCATCTCTATCACAAAAATACCAAAAAAATTATCTTTATCATATCTATCAGATCTCACTCTCGTAAGTGGCCGTGTAGGGATTGACAACCCCTATTCGCGTTGGTTGCGAGGATTTATTTGTTTTGTGGAGGTACGAGGGACTCGCGCGGAGCCTCCTACTGGATTGATACCTTGGTTCTCAAAAACAGAGGGAAATACTTACGCTACTTTGCTGCATCATCCCTTCCTCTTTGGGGAAAACCAACGCAGTGCTCAAGAGGTAGCAATAACCACGCAAGAAGTCATGCATGTACATGATGCATGCAGCCACGAATGTACACACGCCAACGCACTAACTCATGCCGATCCACCTCTTGCACATACGCGCACAACATGGAGCACACAACGCATGTACACAACACATGCATGCACACACACTCGGCCACAGAATGCACGTGAATAACAAGATGTGTCTATAGCCTAATGAATGAAGTGTTGCATGTTACCTTGAAAGCACAAGTGCTCCCTAGGTGGTTTTGATAATTGATGACAACATATCTCTTGTTGGACTAACATTTCTATCTAGCATGTTTCAGATAAGTTCAACAATGGATTGGCATGGACTAAAGGTTGTGGGAACTCCTTCAAGATGCTAAGGACAAAGGATTGGCTAAAGCTTCAAGCTCAAGACTCTTCATTTTATGTTTTAGTGATCCAAGATCACATTGAGTCCATAGGAAAAGCCAATACTATCAAGGAGGGATGAGGTGTTGCTTAATGAGCCTCTTGCTTCATGTGCTTAATGATATGCTCCAAAATCCTTAGCTACTTTCCCATTCCACATATGACCTAAACCCAAAGCCAAACTCGGACCTACCGATTATTCCTATCCGGCGCCAACGAGTTTCACCTGTCATAGCCACTGCCAGAAACCCTAATCAGTTCGGTCTCACCGATGGGATCTCGGTCTCACTGAGATGGGCTTGCAAACTCTCTGTTACCTATTGCAATATTTTCGGTCCCACCGAGATATGCAATCGGCCCCACCGAGTTTGCTTGGCCAACTCTCTGTTTCACTTATTACCCAAATCGGTCCCACCGAGTTTGAGTAATCGGTCAAACCGAGTTTTGGATTTACCCTAACCCTAGCACATCGGTCCCACCGAGTTGATCCAGTCGGTCCCACCGAAAATCTCTACCGGTCACTAGGTTTACCTTTTCGGTCCGACCGAGTTTGTTGATTCGGTCCCACCGAGATTGGAAAACTGTGTGTAACGGTTGGATTTTGTGTGGAGGCTATATATACCCCTCCACCTCCTCTTCATTCATGGAGAGAGCCATCAAACTAAGCCTACACTTCCAGCATCCTATTTTTGAGAGAGAACTACCTACTCATGTGTTGAGGCCAAGATATTCCATTCCTACCATATGAATCTTGATCTCTAGCTTTCCCCAAGTTTCTTTCCACTCAAACCTTCTTTCCACTAGATCCAAATCCTATGAGAGAGAGTTGAGTGTTGGGGAGACTATCATTTGAAGCACAAGAGCAAGGATTTCATTACCTACACACCATTTGTTACTTCTTGGAGAGTGGTGTCTCCTAGATTGGCTAGGTGTTACTTGGGAGCCTCCGACAAGATTGTGGAGTTGAACCAAGGAGTTTGTAAGGGCAAGGAGATCGCCTACTTCGTGAAGACCTACCGCTAGTGAGGCAAGTCCTTCGTGGGCGATGGCCATGGTGGGATAGACAAGGTTGCTTCTTCGTGGACCCTTCGTGGGTGGTTTCTTCTTCGTGGTCCCTTCGTGGGTGGAGCCCTCCATGGACTCGCGCAACCATTACCCTTCGTGGGTGGAGCCCTTCGTGCACTCGCGCAACCGTTACCCTTCGTGGGTTGATGTCTCCATCAACGTGGATGTAGGATAGCACCACCTATCCGAACCACGGAAAAAACATCCGTGTCTCCAATTGCGTTTGAATTCTCCAAACCCTTCCCTTTACATTCTTGCAAGTTGCTTGCTTTATTTTCCGCTGCCTATACACTCTTTGCATGCTTGCTTGATATGTATTGTGAATGTTGAAATTATGCCTAAACTCCACTTAAACCGAAAAAGCTTAAGAATTGCAACTTTAGCATTAAGTGTCTAATCACCCCCCTCTAGACACATCTACTTCAAGATCCTACAAGTGGTATCAGAGCTTTGGTCTCCATTGCCTTGGTTTAATCACCATTGGAGGAAGATGGATGTGTCTACCTTAGGGAGTCTTAGACATAGAGTGCCTATTCTTGATGGAGAGTATTTTCATGAGTGGAAAAATGAGATGCTTGTAATTTTCAATCAATATCATTTGAACAAGTATATTGCTAGCCCTTGTGCACCTCATATTGATCCTTTGCATCCTACCCTGGATGAAGATATTGACATGATTCGCAATCTTAGAACTATTGAGCTCATCATTAGAGGATTGCCCAAAAATTTGATTTCTAGTTTGCCTACTCCTAATTGTGCATATACTATATGGAAATTTCTTGAGGAACGATTTCCCGATCATTCCTTGAAAACTTTGGATGAAATTCTCCATAAATCTATTGCCTTGAGTAAGATGAACTCTAGTGATCCTAGTTTTGGTAATTGTCTATTTGAACTTACCAATCTTAAGCATGCTAAAGGAGATGTTGGAATCATTAGTGATATCATATTCGAAGCTATAAGAATTCATAAAGGTGACCACTTTGATGATCATTTATCTAATGAATTACCCTCTCTAGGAAATGATGAGTCACAAGATCATGGTGAACATGGATACTATGATGATGATGATGATGATGATAGTGACTTCGATCTTGATGATGCAATGAGACATTTTGGTCTTATGGCAAATCTTCGGGGATATGAGTCAGGAGGAAAGGAATGGGTTCTTGATAGTGGATGTACTGATCATATGACCGGAGATGAAGAGATGTTCCGTGAGCTTGCTGAAAATGACGGACCTCGAAAATATGTCACCTTTGGTGATAATTCAAAGGGTAAAGTGGTTGGCCATGGTAAGGTGGCCATCTCACATGATAGTTCCATTCAAAATGTCATGCTCGTTGAATCTCTTGGCTACAACTTACTTTCAGTATCTAGACTTGCTGATTTTGGTTTGAATGTCCTATTTACTGAGGTAGAGTGCCAAGTATTTCGTCGAGACAATCATAAAATGGTCTTTACCAGTATGCGTAGAGGTGATCTTTACATTGTTGATTTCTCTAAAAAGGCACAACCTAAAACTTGCTTTATTGCTAAATCCTCAAAAGGTTGGTTGTGGCATAGACGACTAGGTCACGTTGGCATGAGAAACCTTGACAAGCTTATTAAAGGAAATCATATCCTTGGAGTTAACGATGTCATATTTGATAAGGATAGACTTTGTAGTGCTTGTCAAGCAGGTAAACAGGTTGGAGGAAGACATCCCATGAAGAACATCATGACCACAAGGAGGCCACTCGAGCTACTTCATATGGATCTTTTTGGTCCCAACGCCTACAAGAGTCTCGGTGGAAATTCTTTTGGTATAGTTATAGTTGATGATTTTTCAAGATTTACGTGGGTGTTCTTTCTTAATGACAAGTCGCAGGTCCAGAAGATCTTCAGAAACTTCGCTAGGGAGGCCCAAAATCAGTTTGACGTGAAGATTAAGAAGGTTCGGAGTGACAACGGAACGGAGTTCAAGAACGCAAATGTGGACACCTTTCTTGACGAAGAAGGGATTTCACACGAGTTCTCGGCTACGTACACACCTCAACAAAATGGAGTTGTTGAGAGGAAGAACCGGACGCTCATCGAAATGGCAAGAATGATGCTTGATGAATACAAGACGCCGAAGCACTTTTGGGCAGAAGCGGTTGAGAAAGCTTGTCACGCAACAAATCGCTTATATCTTCACAAGCTACTCGGCAAGACGGCATACGAGCTTCTCACCGGTAACAAACCCCAAGTTGGATACTTTCGAGTATTTGGCTCAAAGTGCTACATTCTTGATAAGCATCATCGTTCAAAGTTTGCTCCTAAATCTCATGAAGGTTTCCTACTTGGTTATGGCTCAAACTCTCACACTTACCGTGTCTACAACAATTTCACCCGAAAGGTTGAAGAGACGGTAGATGTGAAGTTTGATGAATCTAATGGCTCGCAAGTAGAGCAATTGCCAATTGATGTAGGAGACAAAGACCCTTCAAAAGCAATCCAAGACTTGTCCATTGGCAAAATTCGTCCAACGGAGGTGAAGGAGAGTACTTCATTCGTCCAAGTGGAAGCTTCTACTTCACGACAAAGTGAACCAAGAATTGACACGGAAGCATCCACAAGTGGGACACACCAAGATGAAGAAAACGAGGAAATACATCAAGACGAACATCAACAACCTCCTTCTCCACCACGACAAGAGAACGACAACGTCAACAATGAAGAAGACCAAGAAGAAGAACAAGATGAAGAAGATGTTGAAGAAGCATTGGAAGATCCGGATTGGATAAACGCTATGCATGAAGAGATACACAACTTTGAGAGAAACCAAGTTTGGACATTAGTTGAGAAGCCCGACAACAACCACAACATCAATGGTACCAAATGGGTGTTTCGCAACAAGCAAGATGAAGATGGACAAGTGGTTCGCAACAAAGCACGTCTCGTCGCCCAAGGATACACACAAGTCGAAGGTATGGACTATGGTGAGACATATGCTCCCATTGCTAGACTTGAGTCCATTCGCATCTTACTTGCCTATGCTAATCACCATAATATCACCTTGTACCAAATGGACATCAAAAGTGCTTTTCTAAATGGTGAAATAGAGGAGGAAGTTTATGTCAAACAACCTCCCGGTTTTATCAATCCTAAGAAACCAAATCATGTTTACAAACTTCACAAAGCTCTTTATGGTATTAAACAAGCTCCTAGAGCATGGTAAAAATGCTTGACCAAGTTCCTTACTACAAGTGGTTTTGAAATTGGTAAAATTGATTCTACTCTTTTTACTAAAAGGGTTAATGGAGAACTATTTGTATGCCAAATTTATGTTGATGATATCATATTTGGTTCAACTAAGCCTCTCTTTAGTGAAAAGTTTGGAAAGCTAATGTCAGAGAAGTTTGAGATGTCTATGATGAGTGAACTCAAATTCTTTCTCGGTTTGCAAATCAAGCAAACTAAGGAAGGTACATTTGTCTCTCAAACAAAGTACACCAAGGACTTATTCAAGAAGTTCAACATGCAAGAATGCAAAGGTATGTCTACACCCATGCCTACTAGTGGACATAATGATTTGACCAAAGATGGTGAACCGGTTGATCAAAAGGTTTATCGCTCTATGATTGGTTCATTGTTATACCTATGTGCTTCACGTCCCGATATTATGCTAAGTGTGTGCATGTGTGCACGATATCAAGCTGCTCCTAAAGAATGTCATCTTAAGGCTGTGAAAAGGATAGTGAGATATTTAATCCATACACCAAATTTTGGCATTTGGTATCCTAAGAGGTCTTCTTTTGATCTTGTTGGCTATTCCGACCCGGATTATGCCGGAGATAAGGTTGATAGAAAGTCCACTTCGGGTACTTGTCAATTTCTTGGTAGATCTCTTGTGTCTTGGTCTTCCAAGAAACAAAACTCGGTATCCTTATCCACCGCCGAAGCGGAATACATTGCCGCTGGTTCATGTTGTGCTCAATTACTTTGGATGACCCAAACTCTTAAAGATTATGGGATCTATGTGAAACATGTTCCACTACTTTGTGACAATGAAAGTGCTATCAAAATTGGTCATAATCCTGTACAACATTCTCGAACTAAGCATATTGAAGTTCGTCATCATTTCATTCAAGATCATGTTGCTAAGGGTGACATTGATCTTAAGCATGTTCACACCGATAAGCAATTAGCGGATATATTTACTAAACCTCTTTATGAGAAAGTGTTTTGCAGGTTGAGAGGAGAATTGAACATCATTGATGCTTCAAACTTGGAGTAGAAACTCCATTGGATACATGCAAGACATGAGCTTATGACTAATCCATGATATATCTCTTATGATGACTATCTTATGTCTTGGATATATTTGCACCTTGCATGTTGTCTAACCCATGTAGGTGCTTGGTTGAATCTAATTCCATGAGATTGCGAATCACTCACATATTGAGCAATCTCTACATCACCAAGACACTACACAATGGTGGTTGAAGACAAGGAAGCACAAAACCATTCAAACATATCCTTTGACAAATTCTATGTTGAGCTTCATGATTGTCATTTTTGGATACACAAGTGCTCTTCCTTGCAAGAACTAACCCATGTAGGTTGATGAACTCAAACTCCAAGTGGTGCTCCCAACTCTTGATGAGCTACATCAACCTTGAGCACCCACACAAGTTCAACTACATGAGCAAGAACCACACCACCACCCAAGGTATGTTATTCCATCTTAGAGAAGCTTTACTCCAAGACATGAGTCAAAGCAACTCAACAAGATGTGAATACATCAAGATGCTTAAACGAAAAATGATAACCCCATTTTGAGCTTAAACGATGAGTATGACCTATGATCAAGTGTTCTCACTTGACTCCTAAGTCAATATACTCTAACATAGGTGACTATGTCACCGCCCAACTCTAGATGAAGTTCTCTTGTGTTCTTTTTGTGTGTATCTCATGCATGTTTAGTTTCTTTCTCTTTTTCAAAAACAAAAAAACTCCATCTAGATTGTTCAGTCTCTTCTCTCTTCTTTCTGTTTATGTTCTGCATTTTCTGCATTTAATTCCTTGCAAATCCTTCAGGTAATTCATTGCAAATCTTTGTGAGATCCTACATGTCTAGTGAGCTGAGGTGACAAGTGTTTTTCTCTGTGTGAACTCGGTTTCACCGACTTGTAATTTTCGGTCCGACCAAATCTTTTCGGTGCCACCGAAACATACCACTCGGTGCCACCAACTTCGCAACAGGAAAAACAGTTTGCCACTTGTTCTATATTTCTTCTGATCCAGCTCTACTCAATGAATCTTGTCCTCTACAAGCATCACAGTTTTATCCATTGCTTTGTGCCGAGTCTCAAGGACCAAACCTATACGACGGATTCCAGAAAGCCCTTCTTGGAAATTGATGTCAAAGGGGGAGAGAGAGATCACATCAAAGCTTGTAGGAGAGAGAGATCACATCAAGGGAGAGAAAAAGTCTCAAGGACCAAACCTACAAGAGAGAAAGTATTAAGGGGGAGAGAGAGACTTCCAGGGGGAGAGAATACTCAAGGATCCCAGATGCTTGATGTTCAAGAGGAGAGATGTCACATGCCTTTTTGGGGGAAAGACATGTATTTGCATTAAGTTCTATCCATTTGTATCTTTCAGCTCTGATTTTCTGTTCCCTATCTTCTCCCAATATCCCATGTAAGATTCAGGGGGAGCAAGACACCTAAGGGAAAGAAATCAGTCAAATTCATTGCATATCTTTATTCTTGGGGACATGTTGAATCCAATGTGGTACCTTGTACTCACTCTCTACATGTCATCCCAGTCTTGGTATTCTTGTGGTTTCTTTTGTTTGCTCTGGCTAGTGGATGTACCTGTGTTATCTAACTTTGTTTGTGCAGGTTCATTCCATCCTAAGCCAACTCAAGACCACAAGGTAAGTATATGCATCAAAATCATGAGTATGAGGAGTTCTTGCTTATGTACATACTGTTTGCAAGAAGGACTCATGAGCATGAAGGTATTTTCCTTGATAATCTTTTGCTCTGATGCATATGGCCAAGATACATGTAACACATTGCCTACTCTGTTATGGTTATGCTCTCACATGCCTCTATATTTCATATTTACATGAGTGCATACATGTAGGGGGAGCCTATGCTTGTTACATGTCCTTCCAAAGCTTTACTTGCTGTTCTTTATATATTTATCTAAAGCTTTGATGTATGTTGCCATCAATTACCAAAAAGGGGGAGATTGAAAGCACAAGTGCTCCCTAGGTGGTTTTGATAATTGATGACAACATATCTCTTGTTGGACTAACATTTCTATCTAGCATGTTTCAGATAAGTTCAACAATGGAGTGGCATGGACTAAAGGTTGTGGGAACTCCTTCAAGATGCTAAGGACAAAGGATTGGCTAAAGCTTCAAGCTCAAGACTCTTCATTTTACGTTTTAGTGATCCAAGATCACATTGAGTCCATAGGAAAAGCCAATACTATCAAGGAGGGATGAGGTGTTGCTTAATGAGCCTCTTGCTTCATGTGCTTAATGATATGCTCCAAAAACCCTCAGCTACTTTCCCACTTCCACATATGACCTAAACCCAAAGCCAAACTCGGATCCTCAGCTACTCATGATTTTGTGCAGGTTCATTCCATCCGGCGCCACCGAGTTTCACTGGTCATAAGCCACTGCCAAACCCTAATCAGTTCGGTCTCACCGATGGGATCTCGGTCTCACCGAGATGGGCTTGCAAACTCTCTGTTACCCATTGCAATATTCTCGGTTCCACCGAGATATGCAATCGGTTCCACCGAGTTTGCTTGGCCAAATCGAAAGCACAAGTGCTCCCTAGGTGGTTTTGATAATTGATGACAACATATCTCTTGTTGGACTAACATTTCGATCTAGCATGTTTCAGATAAGTTCAACAATGGAGTGGCATGGACTAAAGGTTGTGGGAACTCCTTCAAGATGCTAAGGACAAAGGATTGGCTCAAGCTCAAAAGCTCAAGACTTATCATTTTACATTTTAGTGATCCAAGATCGCATTGAGTCTTTAGGAAAAGCCAATACTATCAAGGAGGGATGAGGTGTTGCTTAATGAGCCTCTTGCTTCATGTGCTTAGTGATATGCTCCAAAACCCTCAGCTACTTTCCCACTTCCACATATGACCTAAACCCTAAGCCAAACTCGGTCCTACCGATTCTTCCTATCCGGCGCCACGAGTTTCACTGTCATAGCCACTGCCAGAAACCCTAATCAGTCGGTCTCACGATGGGATCTCGTCTCACCGAGATGGCTTGCAAACTCTCTGTTACCTATGCAAATTTCGTCCACCGAAGTATGCAATCGGCCCCGAGTTTGCTTTGGAAAACCTCAGTTCACTTATTACCCAATCGGTCCCACCGGTTGAGTAATCGTCAAACCGAGTTTTGATTACCCTAACCCATAGCACATCGTCCCCACCGAGTTGATCCAGTGTCCCACGAAATCCTAACGGTCACTAGGTTTACAATTTTTGGTCCGACCGAGTTTGTTGATTCGGTCCCACCGAGATTGGAAAACTATGTGTAACAGTTGGATTTTGTGTGGAGGCTATATATACCCCTCCACCTCCTCTTCATTCGGGTGAGAGCCATCAGAACACATACACCATTCCAACTCACATGTTCTGAGAGAGAACCACCTACTCATGTGTTGAGACCAAGATATTCCATTCCTACCATATGAATCTTGATCTCTAGCCTTTCCCCAAGTTGCTTTCCACTCAAACCTTCTTTCCACCAGATCCAAATCCTATGAGAGAGAGTTGAGTGTTGGGGAGACTATCATTTGAAGCACAAGAGCAAGGAGTTCATTACCTACACACCATTTGTTACTTCTTGGAGAGTGGTGTCTCCTAGATTGGCTAGGTGTCACTTGGGAGCCTCCGACAAGATTGTGGAGTTGAACCAAGAAGTTTGTAAGGGCAAGGAGATCGCCTACTTCGTGAAGATCTACCGCTAGTGAGGCAAGTCCTTCGTGGGCGATGGCCATGGTGGGATAGACAAGGTTGCTTCTTCGTGGACCCTTCGTGGGTGGTTGCTTCTTCGTGGACCCTTCGTGGGTGCAGCCCTCCGTGGACTCGCGCAACCATTACCCTTCGTGGGTGGAGCCCTCCGTGGACTCGCGCAACCGTTACCCTTCGTGGGTTGAAGTCTCCATCAACGTGGATGTAGGATAGCACCACCTATCTGAACCATGGAAAAAACATCCGTGTCTCCAATTGCGTTTGAATTCTCCAAACCCTTCCCTTTACATTCTTGCAAGTTGCATGCTTTATTTTCCGCTGCCTATACACTGTTTGCATGCTGGCTTGATATGTATTGTGAATGTTGAAATTATGCCTAAACTCCACTTGAACCGAAAAAGCTTAAAAATTGCAACTTTAGCATTAAGTGTCTAATCACCCCCCTCTAGACACATCTACTTCAAGATCCTACATACCTCACATATGTTACTACCCCTTGTGGCTAGTCTGAGGGGGGTATCTCCAACAGTGTTCCCTGGCTCGCACCTCTTGCATCACGTTGGTCGAACTTGGCGTCATTCATCTGGTACACGTGGCATCTCAAATCTGGACACATGGTGACGTACACCGTCAAGGTCCACGGTCAAGGGGGTCAGGGCGGACGCGACCTCTCACTGTGTCCGCCATTTGAAGCAGCGCAATAGCCCAGGCGCCGCCCGCTGCACTCCCAGTTGTACCCGCCCCCTCGCCGCATTCCAAAACCAACATTAAAAACTGTGTGGAATGAGAGAAACCAACTCCGGCCATACACATCTGTTCAGGAGCAGGACGCAGGAAGAGTGTCGACTTGCTCCACGCCGGCTTGTCGGGGAGCACGGCGGCACGTGTATCGTCGCTGCCCTCGACGCTGCCGTGTCGTACATTGCCTCCATTCTCTGCGACTGCGCCAACCGCCGTCGGTGCACTCATAGCCGCAACATACAGGCAGAGAAAGAAGCCACCGTGGATTTTTACGAGATGATGTGGCTACGTGGATGTGGACGAGGTGACGGGCAGCACTTCCCCGCCCGTCGCCATCATCGAGGAGAAGTAGAACACGGGAGGCCGTCGCCGATTGTATCCCATGAAGTCCACCACCGAGGCGACGCCGGCGAATACAGCCGATGTCTTGCACGATTCTTCTTCTGCCGGATGCTGGAGGAGGACAAAGAGATCGGGCAACGACCATTTATATTAGGTATTTTAATTCTACCAGGCTGGTTGTAATGGGAGTATTATAAGTAGTATCATGCATGCCAACTAGTAGTAGGAAAATTTGATGAGGTGATGTAGAATTAAATGAAGAGAGAGTTGAGTATCATATTATGATACCGTATGGAATTAAGACCTCTTCCAAGGAAAATGTGCTTAGATGAGGTGCTAAGTGCATTAAATGGCATAGCAACTCAAGTCTCCAATGCATAGGTGCTTAGTTTGTCGTTGCTAAGCTTGCTTCATTTAATTAGCTATAGACTCAAAATTGTCTTTCCACTATTTCTTCCTGGAGTCACCAAACTAGTCTATCTCTTCTTATTTAATTTGCCACATCATATTTTATGCCTACGTGGCAGGCTTAACAGCTATACATGGTGGAGCACTAGGAGAGGCCAAGGCTGGCCATAGTGGTCATGGTGGAGCACTGGAAGAGGCCAAGGCTGGTCATAGTGGTCATGGTGGAGCACTGGAAAACTAAAATTTGGAGTTAAGCCTTATAAACTGGAAAGGAGGGAGTATTGTAACATATTACTATGTTACTCTAAACATCTCTCTCCTCATTAACTACATGCCACATAAGCAAAATTTTCTTGGAGTGCGCTATGTTACTACCTAAGTTACTCTCACTATGAGGCGGCCGACAAGCCGACGAGGTAGCCCGACGACCCCTTGAGCTTGAAAGGCACCTGCATGATCTCCTCTCCTCGTAGGGAATGTCAGGGTCCATTGGGTACATCTCTGACGACATCCGCGGCTTCCGACGGCGTCGTTGCCATTTCTTTAGTGTAAATAATTAGTCAATTCCTAGTCAACAATCAAAACCGCCTAAACTCTAACATGTGAACACTAAAACTACTCAAGGGGGTGACATACCCAGTTTTAGATATTTGAGGGTAAAAATCGTACCAAAGTTGACTTTGGGGGGTTATTTGTCCATCAACTTACATTTGATGGTGAAAAATATACTTCTTTCAATGGTCCGCTGGTCAGAGTATTCTTTTTAGATTTATAACATGTGGGACCGAGTGCGAGTGAACCGACCTCAATCGATGGCATAATCGCCTGCAGGACGCACTCTGAGAGAGACGAGGAGCAAGAAGCGATATAGGCTTGTCGTGTCATGCAAGAAAATGGCTGGTCTCATGTTTAAAACTTGTTGTACTATAGTAGAGGTATATGTATATGTAGATGTAGTGTAGACGTAGATGCGGATGTAGATGTACATGTTGAGATGTAGAGTTAAGTGAGACTCACCAACGGTCACCAACGTAGGCCGAGTACGTGCACGAATCACCCACAACAAAAGGAGTACGTGCACAAAGAGAAAAATTTCACGCATGGACGCACATACTCTGTGCCTCGTTCCCTAACACACATGCGTGGGTACACGGTGGAGCTCATTTCTGGATGAAGAGGCGGCTCACGTGATAATTTGACGCGTTTGGTAGTTGTTCACTTAGTGGAGGGTCGGGAACCACACGTGGACGAATCAATGTTCGACCATGACACGGTGGCGTGTTTGTTTTTATTTTTTTCTTCAATGGAACGTATGTAGTTTTTTTTCTTGAATGGCACATGAATCGTGGACATACTCAATGGCGGAGCACGGGATGGGATGGTAGCCATGGACATTGTCATCCCTTTTTGGAGGCTACTACACTGGTACTTTGATGTACATTTTGAAAAAATAACTACTACTTTGATGTGTCATGTCAACTCGCAGAACGATGAGTAGCTTGCTTACTACGCCCTCTACATAGCCCACACTTTGTACGGCTAGTTATAGTGGGAGTCACTTAGCGCACTCCGAGAAAATTTTGCTTATGTGGCAAGTAGTTAATGAGAAGTGGCAACATAATATGTTACTGTAACATAGCGTTTCCGAAGACAAGATGGGTCTACAAGCTAATAAATGAAGCCATCATAACATTACTGTACCACTCCCTGCCTTCCGGTTTATAGGGCTCAATTCGAAAATCTCACCAAGCACGGTAGATGATGAGTGGTGGAATACTTTTTGTAATTTGCAAAAGCACCCAATTAATGCTCTTGTTTTCCTCAAAAATTTATGTTTACGATTGTATTAATTGCAATGCATGCATGCATAAAGTACATGCATTGGTCAATTTTCTCTTAATACTTGCATGCAATTATTTAATGCACCTTGATATCTAAAGTTGTGATGGGGAACAACCAAATTGATCCTTATAAAATGGAAAAACTAAGATTTTGAGCTAAGCCCTATAAATCGGAAAGGAGGGAGTAGTAACATAGACTACTGTCATATGCATGAAACTACTACTGAGTATCGGGGCACATGATATTTCCCCATTCGGACCGATCCCATGTTGGCTTCTCACCTTCTTGGCCCAACAAAAACCCCTCCCTCATCCCGCGCGCGCTTCCCTCCCGGCGCCAGCTGAGCCCCCCGCTCCACATTGATGGCAAGTCAGGGTGACGCAACCTCTCACTGCTTCCGCCGTTGAAGCGGCGCGCCAACCGAGGGCACCGCCCGATGCATGCCCGACATTTCAGACTAGACAGTGGAGAGTAACTTTAGAGCAAGTACTACAATTATATGACATAAGCAGGCTATAAGGATTTAAATATAGTATTTGTGCGTAGTTGAAGGAGAGAGAAGGGGAGAGAGAAGAGAAGCGGGTTGTAAACTTGTAGCCGGTTGTAGCAGGAGATCCAACATACTTTGTGAGACAAAAGGTGGGTCCACTATTAATGATATAGTATTATACTAAAGGGAATAACTATTGCACTAGTAGGCTATTAGGTTGGTTCTAGATGATGTATCAACTTCATATAGCCGGATGTTGGTTATACTATTAACCATGCTCTAAGTGTTGTGTGAGTGGGACTAAAGTTTAGTCCCGTAGGTGAGTGTGAGTTGCAGTACTTTATAATGTGATCTATTCTAGCATTTGCATGTGCATGATAATAGGAAACCTACACACGCGCTCTTTGGGAATGAGCCTATCCAAGGACAAAAGCTATCCTCGTGGTCTATATTTTTGTTGGTCGGAAAATTTATTAACTCATGAATTAATAATTAATGCACGCCTCAATTACTCAGCTGTTTTTGATTCTTTTGGATAGTGGGGCTATTATTGACTTGTACGTGGGGTTTGGGCCAAATGCCTACTATTATACATGGTCTTACTCGCACGACCGACCTGATAGGCTCTACCCTAGCCGCCGCTGTATCATATGGTTTCGCACCGTTGCAGATCTTAGCGCTGCCACACAATTCTTCTCCAGCCCTCCTTCCGGCGTGCACCGCGAGAAGGGACAGCAGTCCTCCAAACCCCACCTTTCGTGATCCTGTACGGGAGAGGGGTGATCAAGTTTTTGGGGAGCACACTCCTCTGACTGCTGCCAGTGATGACTTCCTCAACGACAGCCTTCTTCCCCAACCTCGGTAACCTCTTCATCAATGACATGAGTGACAACATCAACCACAGCGGTTCTGCTCCCGCTGTACAGTATGTGATTCTATCCTCCTAGTTTAGTCTGCATCAGTACTTTGATCTTTGCTATTGTTGTCATGATCTATTTACTGTTGTTTCGGATTAAATCTCATAGTAAATTGCTCATATATTCTCCAATCCAATCTGAAAACCTGATTATAGGCAATTTGCTCCGAGCGGTTTTGCTGCGCTTTAGAAGCCGCCTACTTTTAAGGGGGTGCAATAGAAGGTGTCGCACAAGAGCAGTATATTAGTTTCAGATCATGTACTGCTCTGATGCCACTAAGGGTAAGCCTGAGGGCGATCTTAATCCTACACAGAAGGAAGCTTTTGAGAACATGGATACCCTCTTCAAAGCCGCCATGCTAAGTGTTCTTGATGATTCCATTGTGGATTCATATATGTCGTTTGACAGCGGTAAGGACATGTGGGTTGCGCTCGAGGCCACGTTTGGGGCCTCGGGCGCTCGCAACGAGTTGTACGTCATGGAGCAATTCTGTGACTACAAGTTGACTGATGAGCGCTCTATTGTTAAGCAGCCTCATGAGATATAGTCACTAGCTAAGGAACTTTAGTACTTTAAGTGTGTGTTGCCGGACAAATTTCTTGCTGGGACCATCATTGCCAAGCTTCCACCTTTGTGGAACGATTTTGCTACTTCTCTGAAAACAGGAGACATGATTTTTCCGTTTCGGATCTCATTAGCACTCTTGATTTTGAAGAGAAGGCGAGAGCAAAAGACACACGTTCTTGGGTCGCTGAGGGAGCTTCTAGTGCCCACATGGTACACGAGAAGAACTTCCAGCCCAACCAGCCCCAAAACAACAAGAACTAATCTCAGGGGAAAGGCAAGTTTGATGCAAAGAACAAGCCGCCACATTCTACCAACTACAAGAATAATTCTCATAACGGGACGGGATACAAACCTCAATTTTGGCAGCACCGAACAAAATTTATATGGCTGCATCTACCTGCTGTTAGATAACCTCATGGTGACACTACAAAAAAGACACTTCCATGATAATACGTGTTTGTCACAGTATGTCACGTTTTCTGTCATGCATGTACATCCATGACGATTTTATGACAGAATCAAGATAGTCATACCTGTGCTGTCGTAGAAGTGTTCCATGACATTACCAAAATTGTCATCATGGAAGTGTCCACTTCCACGACGATAAATCATGCGTCACAAAAGTGCTATTGTCAAGGGTAACTGACATGTGGCATCCACCATAACGGGTCGCCGTTAAGCTATCGGGTCCGGTTCTGGATCCGATAACCCGTTAATAGCCCGGACCAATGGGAAATTTCCATGTGTAAAATGCTGATTGGTCGGAGGAAACACGTGTCAGCTCGTTAGTGGGTCAGATAGGCGCCTATGATATGTCGACACGTGCGATGACCCACTACTGGCCCATTTAGCTTACAAAGACCGGCCCATTTGACTTCATCAAAAGTTAGCGGGCTCGCCCATGAAAAGCTTGTTAACAGTCTCTTCGCAAATAGCCCATTTTACGGCCCAGTAACTGACGGCCTTTTAGGGCCTACCCAAAATCGGCCCAACAACGTCATGTGGGCCATTGAATATAACACTAGCCTCTTTCACTTTTGGCCCATGTATGGCCCACGACGTCTTTCGGCCCATATGAGGCCTTCGTATCTTTAGGCCCTGTAAAGGCCCACGGTGACTCTAGCCTGGAATGAACAGTAAATTTCTTTGTACCCATTAATGGCCCATGATTCACAAAGGCCGTTTCCAGCCCGTGTTAGCTTTCGGCCTACTGACGGCCCATACGTTCTTGGGCTCCTTTTCGGCCCTCGATTACTTCTGGCCCGTTACTGGCCTATTACCCAAATGGGCGAAATTCGGCCCGTGGCAAGAGGCGGCCTGTTCCTAGCTTGTTAACCCGTTGCACCATTTCCAGCCTGTCCTATTTTCTGGCCCATTAACGACCCGTTATCCCTATGATAGAATTAAGCCTTTGTTGTCCTCCGGCCTGTTAACGGCCCGTTACCGTGCTCGGCCGATACCAATTACACCCGTTTACGACCCATGTAAACCCATTTATCCGACGGCCCGAGGCCCAATGATTCTATGGCCGTGTTGGATGCCCATTTAAAGACAACCCATAGGAGGCTCATGGATCCGACGGCCCATAGCAGGGTCATGGTTACAACGGTCTGTATATGGCCCATGGTTGTTGCAGCCACTAGCAAACCAGGGAAAATGAAGACTAGGAAATAAATAAGCCCGAAACTATCGCTAGGATATTAAGGCGATTGCATAGATTACATCCACTGGGCATCAAACATCACCAGTGCAAATATAGGGAACACCCTACACTATACAAAAATGGCTTGATGTTTTCTTCAGCCGGTGGCTGCACATTAAGAACAAATTTTGTATCGCAACAAAACAAATTGCAACAATAAAACAAAAGGAAGGTTGGCATAAAAGTTAACTGTCTGGCAGATAAATGCACCACCAGAAGTTCAGAAGCTCAGTTCATTTGACCTAACTGTTACAATTTCATGCTGTATTGTTCGATGGAGCACCATAACCTTCGCCTTCATTTCTCCTAGGCTCCTGAACAACATAGCAAATGTCTGATAGTCTGGTTTCAAAACCATTCATATCTTAACGACATCGAACAATGTCTGTCCTTATTTCATAAAGGGTCTCTGTTAGGGAACGGACTTATGTCTGGAGCGCAGATATAACATTGTTTTGAGCTTGCATATCTTGATCATGAGGCAGTTTGGACGAGATTGACTTAAAAACCAACCCAATATTATGCAGGAACGTGCTTTTAGCACTGTTAGTGGACATGTACTGACCCATTGCAGCAAGAGCTGACATTGCGGTTATAGTTGCCTCACCACCTTCAGAAGGTGGCGGTTCCACCATTTTTCCCATAGCTTGCTGAAAACTTGAGTTTTTACATTAGTACCAGAACAGAGGATATTAAGGAGGCAGCAAAACCAAACGAAATAGCTTTGGTCTATATACAGAACTTATTCTGGTGAACCCATGTAAAATATTAGTTGTATTTTACTGCAAAGTACATAATAAAACCAGGTTCCAAACATATGACCATGTACCATGGCTAATGTATTGTCTATTTCTTCACAATGTATTGACAGCTAAGGATAAAGAGACAAAGCTTATAATATGGTAAGCATAATATGACATCATTCATATCACAAAACAACCGAGAACAGACAAACAGGCAATTGTAACATTGTGTGGGAAAGTCCAGCATAGAACTAGATTACAGGTCAAGATCAAAGGAACATCACTCCTCTCTTTTAAGCCTTATAAGGTGCAATGATACGCTAAGACAATTGTGTATAAAATTGAAAAGAGTAATAGACATTGTTTGCAAACCATGTAGTTCAAGGCATGAGTCAGAGTAAGCAATAGTTAAAAGGCATGAGGATTTGGGACTTACAACAGCGGCATTGACTGGTGTAGACATGCCCTTCGTCTTGCTGGTGTGACAGTCCTTGAAGATTTCAACAACATTTGGTTCAGGTACTTTTTGGTCCTTGCGGGCTTTCCTCTGCATTTGGAACAAGTCGATATAGATCTTATAATATGGTACAATGAAAAGAGTGAAACAACAGCTAATTATAAGAGCCTCGCAGTGTGCAATATAGCTACGAGATCCTGTCGTGTGTTGGAATTTCACTTTCGTACGGTTGGCCTTGTTCTTTGTGTGGAACATGTGTAAATAGCACTTCACCATGTGATCTGATCACACACACACACACACACACACACACACATATATATATATATAATGTAACTGATAGTTCGGATTAGACCAGTGTTTAACGAGGCCTCTCCAGTCTTCATCCGATATATTTTCCACCGGAGATGTTTGGTCAAGTTTACTGTTAGCCTTACCTTGAAAGTGAGTTTTCCTCAAGTTATACCGATACTGTTGTAGAGCAGACATGAAAACATGGGTTCAAGCTTGTCTGGTTGCATCATCTTGGCTATCCAACTTGAACCTCATCTGTTGAAAATTATGGGAGTCTCATTATTAGCAACCTAGAAAGTATTGGAGAGAGCAAGAAGATATTACTAGTTTCCATACATACCATACTTACGGATAAATGGTCAAGGAAGGTGTTGAACTGGGTTTCGTCTTTGTCATTCTTGTACCGAATCCATGTTGGGAGGATACATACATGACACCTAACAACAACCGCTGCCTCTGATACTAACTTGGCTGACTCTGTAGCATCACGTGGCCTTTTTAAACCTGCCTCAAAACGGATCTCCATTCTTCCTCCTCTAGATTTAGTTAACCTATCAAGCATTATCCCTGATGTTTGTTTCCTCTTGCGCCTAGGTGCTAGTCCAACAACAAACATAGGAAGTGTTAGTGTACATCAAACTGTGAGGCTACATATAAAGAAGTATGCAACTGTAACTTGGCTCCAGCAACTACCTTCTTGCTGTTGAAGCTCACAAAGTTCATATGATCTTGCCAACTAATCTTGTGTCAAGAGTGCTTCGGAAGTAGAGTCAGGTGGCAAGGGAGCTTGGGACGTGCTGCTAGCTAAGTTGACCAACGAGTAAATCGTGCAGCTGGTGGTACTGTGGAAGGTGTTGCAACAACTAGGGTTGTCTCTGCTTGTTTGGTGGCAGCTATTTGTTTCTGTTTTGCTTGTTCTGTAGCTCGTGTAGCATGGGATACCCTATCGGTACAATTTCCACTAGACTTTGACCTTCTATTTCTGCAGAATCTGCAGGATTCTTCCAATTCCCTTTCCCCATCGTTCTGTCTTGCTTCCTCTTTCTCTGTGCCATGTTAAGTCAAGCCGACAAGAAAAACGAATAACAATTTAGTTCTTCAGAACAAATTGATGCGTGATACAGACGAACTGAACTTTGATGTTGGACAACCACATGCTAGGAGGATGATATGTACGAAAAACAGGACGACATGAGATAACCAGAACTATGATGTGTAAACTAAGCAGAAGACATTTCACGAAATTAGAAGCAATGCAATGGAAGGTAGACACCATATGAAAGATGCTACAAATATCGCTCTGCCAAGTTAACAGTGTCTCATCATATATGTCGTGTAAACAAATGTGGAGAGTACAAGAAATAAATCAAATACAAGATGCAAACAACATCACACTAGCAAGTTAAAGGTCTCTCGTCACTAGTGCCATTCCATATTCACAGCATTGCATATTCACAGCTTATGATGTGTAAACTAAGGAGAAGGCATTTCAACAAATTAGAAGCAATGAAAGCTAGACACCATATGAAAGATGCAACGAATATCACTCTACCAAGTTAAAATTGTGTCGTCATAAGTGCCATTTCAACAAATTAGAAGTAGTACAAGCTAGAAAAGAATGCGAGATGTAACCTATATCACACTCCCAAGTCAAACGTGTGTTATGATAAGTGATTGTTGCAGGTTACACAACAGTAGTACTTTGCTGTAAGAACATGGTGTGTTAGACAGATATTGTATGTTCTAGAAATAGGAACATGTGATGGTGCACTAGGGGAGACGTGCTCATCATCAACACAACTACGTTGAGTGTCCATGCATGTGTTTTCTTGGAAATCATCTTGGGGGTGGAGGAGTGGAATCTGTAGAGGCCCTCCATTTGGATGGAGCACCATCATCCGCTTCCTTGCTAAGTTCCTCCGCTTTATTGATTTTGAATTGTCAAGTAAAACCGACAAGAAAAGGAAATAAAATTCACTCTTCAGAACTCATTTGTGCATGATACTCACAATCACTATTTTGATGTAAGGCAAACACATGATTCCAGGATGGAATAATACGAAAAATAGGACGGCATGGAATATTCACAATTGTTTGTGTAAACTAAGCCGAAACCATTTCAAGAAATAAGAAGCAATGCAAGCTAGACACCACAGGAAAGATGCAACCAATACGACTCTGCCATGTTAAAAGTGTCCCATCATAAATGAAATTTCAACAAATTAGAAGCAGCGCTTGCTATAAATCATATGAAAGATGCAACTAATATCACACTGCATATACTAAAGGTGTCTAGTCATATTGATTTATGCGGGATACAAAAAAACACTAGTTTTATGTAAGGACATGCTTAATAGACAGATGTACTATGTACTAAAAACAGGAAGGCATGTCACATTAACAGGTATAATGTATAAACTAAGCATAATAGCACATGCAATTTAACCAGATTGGAAGAATTACAACCTAGACACCATATGCAACATGAAACCACATATCACGCTGCCAAGTTAGAGCAAGCACCTGCGATGCTAGTGTAGGGGAAATGCGGTAATCAACTATAGAGCTACGCTCACTATCTTCATATAGCCTAGCTGTTTCTTGAGAATCATGTGGGGAGGCTGACGCTGCAATCTTTAAATGAGGATATTTTCTCACGGTAGTCCACTTGCCTGACTGCCTCATCATAAGTGATTGACGAGGGATACACAAGAACATTAGTTTGATATAAGAACATGGTTAATAGACAGATGTACTAGTATGTACCAAAAACAGGAAGGCATGTCATATTCAAAGGTATAGTGTGTAAGATAAGCAGATGCAATTTAACCAAATTGGAAGCAATACAAGCTAGATATCCGGCTGGAGTGGTGAGCATGATCATCTAGGACCTGAGAGCCTGGTGGGAGGCGGGCTGCTTCACCACCATCGTGGCTTTTTAGGTGGCTTCCAGGTGATGCCTGTCTGTGCTGGGCTTGTCACTGGCTAGGCCAGTGCTCTGACTAGCCATTTGACTTCTGGTGCTCCTGGGATGGTGGTTCATGTAAAAAATATCTTTCCTTACCTTAATAAAGACCGACTTCGGCCTTTCGAATACAAGCTAGACACCATATGCAGCATGCAACCACATATGACACCGCGAAGTTAAAGCAGGCACCTGGGATGGTGGTTCATTGGGAGCGAGGTCATCAACTCCAGAGCTATGTTTATCGTCTCCATCTGCTGACACTGCATCCTTTAAATGGCTGAAACGTGTCTAGCCTAGCCGCGTACCACACTGGAGCAACTTCTCTCTTTTATTTTCTACTTTTGTGAAGGCAGCTGAGTCTGAAATACCCTTCCATAAAAACACAATAGTGAGAGTATGGGTGAAGTGTGTGCAGAACTAGTGCACTGTAAAAGCAGCAGATAGCAGGTGGCTGAAAAATAAATGACAGGAGACATATGATTGCTCTACAACATTGCATGGCAAACAAAATTAGATTCTACTCTGTATGATTTTGTAATATATGAGCACAGGAAATGCAGGTACTCCTCCAGCACACCACCACATGTGGTCCTATCAAGATAATAGTCGGTTGAAAATAAATAGGCCAGTCGCTTTTTTATGAACCATCCGATCTATAAGGAACGGGAAGATGCTTCGTCTACCTCCTGCCAGTCACTGTTGACGATCTTTCTCGAACTGCCAGCGACCACTGGCCCAGACCCCTGGCTCCGCCTCCCCGCCCTTCCCTCGACCTCACACCACCGCCGTGCTTGGCAGCGCCTCCAGGCCATCCCTTTAATCCCGGCCGACCTCCAGATTGGGCGCCAGCAGCTCTAGGCCCCACATGCCCCTAAGATAAACACTGAGGTGTTGCTTCCCCTGCGTAATAGGCAGACTAGCTCCTGTTATGCCAGGGAATGCTTCCGTTAATCAGGAACCAACTGACTAGAAATTGAAATCCAGGTGGGCAACGGACCTCTAGCTAAGGTGAAATAGTATATGAGGAGAAAACTTGTGCATCACGAGTAACTAGGAACATCTAGTATCAAGAAGAAGCGATCAACTAGTGTCTTCTGTGGGATGAATACCATGCAAACAAACACGTAAGATTTGCACGAATAAGGGAAGTGGAGTACCATTTCCAGTTGCTAGTGTGGTCGCCGTCGGTGTCAAAACCGGAGGATGTCGGGTAGGGGGTCCCGAACTGTGCATCTAAGGTTGATGGTAACAGGAGACAGGGGACATGATGTTTACCCAGGTTTGGGCCCTCTCTATGGACGTAATACCCTACTTCCTGCTTGATTGATCTTGATGAATATGAGTATTACAAGAGTTGATCTAACTCGAGATCGTAATGGCTAAAACACTAGAAGTCTAGCCTATATGATTATGATTGTCTCTACGGACTAAACCCTCCAGTTTATATAGACACCGGAGGGGACTAGGGCTATACAAAGTCAGTTACAGAGAAAGTAATCTTCATATCCGAACACCAAACTTGCCATCGACGCCAAGGAAAGTCCCATCCGGACACGGGTGAGAGTCTTCGGTCTTGTATCTCCATAGCCCATCAGTCCGGCCCATGTCCAACAGGCTAGACGGCTGAGGACCCCTTAATCCAGGACTCCCTTAGTAGCCCCTAAACCAGGCTTCAATGACAAGGAGTCTGGCGTGCAGATGTCTTCGGCATTGCAAGGCGGGTTCCTCCTCCGAATACTCCAACACAGTCCACTACTAGGAAAAGGGCTATATATGATATGGACATTAATGGCGCACCAGATACAGTTGTGCCATTAGTAATATATTACTAATGGCGCACTTGGTGTGTGGTGCGCCATTAGTAGTTTTGAAAAAAAAATTGTTAGTAATGGCGCACCATGGGATAATGCGCCATTACTAGCTGACATAGTAAAGGCGCACCACACCCACCTTGCGCCATTAGTAGTTTTGAAAAAAATAATAATAAATTTTTTTAGTAATGGCGCACCAGTAGACAGTGCGCCATTACTAGTTTAACCCTAGTGCTAAATGCACCCCCCCTGTGGACCGCCTTTTCAGTTTTAAAAAAATAAAAGAAAATGCTGGAAATGTTAAAAAAATAAAAGAAAATAAGTTTCCCATGTGATATGTGGTCTATTTGTTAGGAAAATTTACAAATATGAATTTCGACTTTATTTGCAAAATCTCTCTGGAATTTAGTAAAATGGGCATAACTTTTGCATACGAACTCGGATTAAAAAGTTTTTTATATGAAAAATCATCTACTTGAAAAGTTACATACGAATTGAACCGGGGATCCCCGTTCAACATATTCAAAATCCCCAAAAACCTAACAGAACAAAAGGTACGGGGCTTTTAAGATCTAGAGGGGGGAAATGAAAAAAAAATTCAAACTTACTAGTGGCACACCATTTGCTAGGTGCGCCACTAGTAACAGAAACAAAATTGGTTTAAAAAAAATTGGAATTTTTTTCAAAATATGATACGTAGTATGACTGGGAAGTTTGAAATATTTTTTGAAAATTTCATCACACTCATGAACATGAACAAAGTCCTAGACATCAACAAGGTTTAATAGGATTGATATGATATATATATATCAACAAGTGCCTGTGAAGTGAGCTGGTGCTGGGGTTGGATAGAACTGCGAAGTTAAGCGTTCTCGGGCTGTAGTAGTGTAAGGATGGGTGACCTTTCAAGAAGTTTGGCCACAGAGTGCAATTTGACTTCAGATTAAGCATATTGACCCGAGATTAAGCCATAGTGACTCGAGATTCTATGTGGTGCACCATTACTAAGACAGATAGTAATGGCACACCGTGGGATATACTAATGGCGCACTGCGTGGTGCGCCATTAGTATACCAGATACTAATGGCGCACCTGTGGTGCGCCATTAGTAAAAAATTCTAATGGCTTGATGCTAGTGGCGCACCTGTAGTGCGCCATTAGTAGCCAAAACAGGTGCGCCACTAGCAGGCCTTTTCCTAGTAGTGGTCTTCGAACAACGAACGTGTCCGGATCTACAAAACCAGTACCACACACCACCGCAGAGAGTATAATATTTCACGGGTCCAGTCTGCTGACAACTTTTTATAACATGATATCACGTCCCTGCCCGGTTATTATTTCGAACCATTTTTCGGCCTACCGCTCCATATTCCGAGACGCAACTTTATTGGCACATCTTGTCAAAGCAGAGATCGTGTCCCCTTATTGCGAGATCCTTATCAATACGAGTATGGGTAATCCAACCGTTCCTCCTGCATGGCCCCTGGGGAAGAGGTGAGTTTTATGGCGAGTGGGGAGGCGCTTGATATTCACTGCCTTTATAAGGGGATAAGGATTCACCTCTTTCACCCACGCCTTCTCTCTTTCTGCCTACCCACTCTCGAGCTCCAGCGCCTAAGTTCTCTCATCTTTCCTCCCCCAAGAAAGTGCTCCAACCATGTCCGGACCGCAGGGCAAGTGGATGGCCTCCACCGTCAAGGAGAAGGACATCACCCAACTTTGGGAGGCCGGATATTTGTCCAAGGAGGTTGCCCATCGGCTTTCGACCGAGGGACAGGTTGTCCGTACCCTGGAGCCCCATGAGAGGGTAGTTTTCATCCCCCACTTTGTTCGCGAGCTAGGATTTCCACTCCACCCCTTTGTCCACGGACTCATGTTCTATTATGGGCTAGATTTCCATGATCTGGCCCCAAATTCCTTCCTCACTATCTCGGCGTTCATCGTCGTGTGTGAGGCCTTCCTCTGCATCCCCCCACTTTGGACTGTGGCTGAAGACCTTCAACATGAAGCCGAAGGTGGTGGGCAGCGAACACGCTGAGTGTGGAGGCGCCATGGTGAGAAAAATGCCCAACATCCCGTGGCCCAAAGACACCTTCATGGAGACCGTCAAGGGGTGGCAGAAGTTGTGGTTCTACGTCACAGAGCCCTGCGACACTACCTGGGCCGCGGCTCCTGAATTATAATCCGGGGCCTCGATGCGGCTTACCTCCTGGCAAGAGAAGGACTTGGATTGGTCTTCGTCGGACGAGCTGACAGCGCTCCAGACGCGCATCAGGAGCATGATTGACAAGAACGTCAAGCTTGTTGATGTGATTCAGGTGATGCTAGTTCGTCGGATCCTTCCATGCCAGAGCCGGGCTTGCCACCTATGGGAGTTCAATCCAGATGAGCACAAGACCCTGCGACAGTTCTTCGGAACTACACACGAAGATATCTGGAAGGTGCTCTTCAAGGCCAATGAGACGTGGCCAAAGACAACCGAGGATTGTGGGCACGACCTGGCCCATCCTGCCAGTTCGGTAAGTTTTCCCCTATTTCAAGGTGTATTCCTTACTTGCTTATTCAAGGAGGGAGTCCGAACTTTCCCATTTGTTTTTTCAGGGTTGGACGAAGAAGGTGGAGCGGATTCAGTGTCCAGCTCCACTGCCCGAGGATCCAAGCATCCCGCGTCTGACGAAGATGCTGGTTCCGACGCCCTACAAGGCGCCGGAGAAGAAGGCCAAGAAGAAGGACAAGGGGACCAGAGGTGGCCTTTGTCCAAAGGGTACTTTGGACATGGTGTCCGAAGACAACGAAACTCACTTCGCCGCTGAAGATGACGAGGAGGACGAAGAGGAAGAGCAAAACAACTCCCCCCTCCCGAAGGGGGGAATGAAGAAGAGGGTGGCCTCCACAAATCTAGAGGCGGAGGCATCCAAGAAGGGGAAGGTCTCCCTCGCAGATAGCTTCGCGTGGGACGTCGACAGAAGCCCAGAACGGTGCCCCCAAGATAAGCCTCAGGACGAATCGTGAGTACTCAAAGACCCAGACGCATTCATATATTAGCCTCTTTACTTCATTATTTTAATATGTGGAATCATGCACTTGCAGTCCGGCTCGTTCCGCCCTCGAGCGATCCTCGTCCTCCGGGAACTCGCTGGACCCGAAGGTGATGGACAGAGGGTCCCCTCCGACGGCCTCCTCTCCCAAGGCCATGGATGACACCGAGGTGTTGTCCCACAGGATCCTAGACCAGGGAGAGACGCAGGAGGCCATCAGGGTGGCGCCGGAGGGCGAGACCTCCGCCGCCGGACACATGGGGGAGAAGATCGCCATGGAGACTGGCGATGGGGGCCATGTCCAATTCACCCCCCAGCCGAATATGGTCCCGGAGACCTATACGGCTCCGAAGTCCGGCAAGTAGCCTCCTTCGTCAGAAGGAGGTGTGCCTATTCCGCCGGTGACCTCTGTCCAACCAGAGGCACTGGATACTCTTCTGGAAGTGCTGCGAAGTGCTTCCATCATTGAGGAACACCGGATACTCTACTGGAAGTCACAGTATAGACAATAGCCCCTGAGACTCTGTCCGGGGTTCAGAAAGAAGAGCCAAACAGAGGATCAAATAGTTTTTCGCAAGAGACTTACTATGTATGACTATGTGAATAAGCAGGCGTCGATGCTAGCCGCGACTTCTCATGCTGCCCAAGTTTCCATACTAAAGCAGAGGCTGGAGTAGACCTAGGAAGAGCTTGGTCGCGCGAAAAAGAAGCTGGAGGACAATCAAGGTATGCAATCATTTTATGCATGTCTGGAAAGTATGAATGTTTTTGCGTTGACCACAGTGCCGTGATATTTTCGTAGGGGTGACGACCGAGGTGGAGGCCCTCAAGAAGGCGCTGGCCAAGGCCTAGGAGAGAGTGGTAGAGGAAAAAGATGCTCGAGAAAAGCATGAGGCCAGGGTTGGTGAGGTCCAGCTGGAGCTCCAGGACGCCGTGAAGAAATGCGAGTCCTTGGAGCGCCAGAATGTGGACCAAGAGTCTGAACTCACTAAGGCCCGCCAAAAGCACAAAAGAGGCCCAGGCCGAAGCCAAAGGCACCCTCCGGGAGATCCAAGAGGCTAGGAAGATCGCGGCAGGTAAGGCTTTCATTATGCAAAGCAAGTATGCGAGCAAGAGGTATCTCTTACTGACCCGGATTTGGAGTTCTCCAGGGGCGTTTGCGGATTTGCCGTGCAGTGTTTCTGACGCTGTGGAATTCTTTTGGGCAGAAGAGGGGAGCTCAATGGAGAATCTGTTCTGGTCGCAATACCTTGCGCCAGAACATCCGGTGCTCTTTAGCGACCAACTAAAACAGTTGGTCGGGCTGCATAGGGTGGGTGAACTAGCCATGAAGGATTTAATAATCTGGCAGTGGCCTGCAGAAGCTATACCCGGCAGCTACTTCAGCCTCGTGAAGCGGCTGGTCAATGCCTGCCCTCGGCTTGACGCCATCAAGCGATCGGTTTGCATAGAAGGTGCGCGGATGGCCTTCACCCGTGTCAAGATACAACGGGCGAAGATCGACGCCGTCAAGATCGTGACCGAAGGACCGCTCACGGGCAAGGAGCACCGCACGCCCGAACGGTATTTTGAAGATGTTCTGAAGGGACCCCGCATTGTAGCGGAGCAATGTGCTAAGGACATTTTTTTTGAATGAATACATTCATGTTATCCCATCATGTATGATGAAAACAATGCTGATATGTAATATAATGCTTTGCTGTTTATTATTTAAATTTTTACCTCATGTGCGGAAGTTTTATCAAGTTTGAGAGTTGGCCATTCGTCGGCTTCAGCCCCCACGTAGTTAGTACGGGGGTGTTCGGGATGAATCTAAACACTCTTTATCCACGAATTTGCTCCTTAAAGGAGGTGTTTAGCGCAACGAATCAGGCAATCAGACTATGTGGCTTTACCACCCTCACTTAGCCATAGGAGTTTGACAATAAAAATTTAGGCGCAGCCCCTAGTATCCGAACTAGGGTGATGTAAACACCTAATCAGATAAGAACTGATTCATCGCATAATGCGGAAAAAATCGCTAAAGTTTTAAAACCTCCGAAGAGCTGACCGTCTCATGGCGCATCATGACAATCAGTTTTCGGCTTTCCTTACTGAGGTGCTCATCCGGATAAACCAGGACACAATCGCAGTAGTTCTCCCTTTACTACCCTAGCTGATATAGTGGAACGTAAGGTAGTAAGCACAGGAGCCGGGCAACCCAACTATTAACCAAAGACATGATTCGGAGCCAATGCATATAATGCTAAATTCGGGGTGCCAAACTATACCGTAAAAAGTGTGGGCTTCAAAAGAGCAAACTAGTGCCACCTAAGTTGGGCTTCAAACTGTTTCCATTATACTTTGATTAGTACGTCAAAGCATATTTGTACAAGTAGTGCAATAAGCAACATGGCTATTTAATATGCCACAACCAAGGGAGAGCTGCGTGCGGGTCCTGAAAACAGGTAGATTGTCCGTTAAAGAGGCCACCTATAAATTCCCTTATACGTCAATATCTTGTGCCGTCTTGGTGTATCTATCCTTTCGAAAGGACCTGTGATCAGGCTGTCACGAAGGGCCTGTGGAAAAGAAACCTGAAAAGGAAAAAGAGAGAAAAGGTGAAAGTATGCGTGTCCAAGGGAGGTCGAGCCGTATTATGGATCACACTCTGGTTATGCCTCTGTCTATGCCCATGGTATTTTGAGTCCGTAGTTATGTACGCGCGGTACGAACGCCGCCACTTGGTAGGGGCTGGGACGGAGGCCCAATTGCTAGTCGAGCTCTTGACGAGCTGGGCTCTCCTGCTACAGAGTAGTCCGGACTCGTTTGACGGTGTCCGGGAGCTCGGCCGCCGAATTGAGGTTCTTCTTGGAGAGGCTGCTCTGTACTTCTGCTGCTAAAGCAGCGGTGTGCTCCTCAGTACGGAGGGAGCCTTATGTGTTTCCATTGACTGTTATGACGTCTTGTGGTCGGGGCATCTTGAGCTTGAGATAAGCATAGTGTGGCACCGCATTGAATCGAGCAAATGCAGTTCGTCTAAGTAGTGCATGATAGCCACTACGGAAGGGAACGATATCGAAGATTAACTCTTCGCTTCGGAAGTTGTCCGGGGATCCGAAGAAAACCTCTAGGGTGATTGAGCCCGTACAACGGGCCTCTACACCTGCTATGACTCCTTTAAAGGTAGTCTTTGTGGGCTTGATCCTTGAGGGATTAATACCCATTTTGCGCACAGTATCCTGATAGAGCAGGTTCAGGCTACTGTCACTATCCATGAGGACTTGCGTGAGATGAATCGATCAATAATTGGGTCAAGGACTAGCGCGGCTGAACCGCCATGACGGATACTAGTTGGGTGGTCCCTGCTATCTAAAGTGATCGGGCAGGAAGACCATGGGTTGAATTTTGCGGCGACTGGCTCTATCGCATAGACGTCCCTGAGCGCGTGCTTGCACTCCCTCTTGGGGATATGGGTAGCGTATATCATGTTCCCCGTTTTGATTTGAGGGGGGGGGACTTTTTCTGTCTCCCTGTGTTCGGTGGACGGGGCTCCTCGTCGTCGTTCTCGCTTTGCAACACATTCTCCTTGTCTTCGGCATTTAACTTGTCAGCCTGTTTGAAGAGCCAACAACTCCTGTGGGTATGATTGGCTGGTTTATCAGGGGTGCCATGGATCTGACATGGGTGATCAAGTATGCGGTCTAGGCTGGAAGAGCCCTGATTATTTCTTTTATATGGCTTCTTCCGCTTGCCGGTCTTGGAGCCACTGAATACTGCGTTGACCACCGTGCCATCGGTATTATCACCATTGCTTCGACGCTTGTGTCTATTGCGTCGGGGCTTGCCATTGCTATTTATGGCTTCCAAAGTGCCAGGTTCAGTTGTATTGTTATTGCTACGGGCTAGCCAGCTATATTCGCCTGCGCAAAAGCGGTTCATGAGTGCCGTGAGGGCGGCCATGGACTTTGGCTTTTCTTGGCCAAGGTGTCGGGCGATCCATTCGTCCAGGATGCTATGTATAAAGGCCGCTAGGGCTTTGGCATCCAGACAGTCGATGATCTTGTTCTTTTTGGTTAAGAATCTAGTCCAGAATTTCCTGGCTGACTCTCCAGGCTGTTGGATTATGTGACTCAAGTCGTCGGCATCCGGTGGTTGAACATATGTACCTTGGAAGTTGTCAAGGAAGGATTCTTCCAAGTCTTCCTAGCTGCCAATGGATTTTTCATGCAGGCTGTTCAGCCAGTGTCGGTCTGGCCCCTTGAGTTTTAGCGAGAGGTATTTGATGGCATGAAGATCATCGCCGCAGGCCATGTGAATATGGAGAATAAAGTCTTTAATCCATACAGCAGGATCTATGGTTCCATCATATGATTCGATATTCACGGGTTTGAACCCTTCTGGGAATGCATGTTCCATTACTGCATCAGTGAAGTAGAGGGGGTGTGCGGCGCCTCTATATCGGGCCAGGTCGCGATGTAGTTCAGATGGAGTCCGTCTGCGATTTTCGGCTCGGTCATAATTGTGCTTTCCATGTTCGGCTTGATAGCCGGCGTCGCGTGTCGGGGCACGCCCCCGTGATCCGTAGATCGATCTGGCCGGACATGTTTTATTCTTTAGGCCCTGCCGGAGATCATACGTGTATGCCCGAGCTGTTTTATCCCTGCCTTACCACGAGGTAGTATGGGTTGGTGTTTGGCTTGAATTGTCATTTTGTCCCAGCCATGTGGTGGTCGATCAGCCAGATTCTGCGTTGATGGTGCGGGCTCAAGTGCCTCATAATCGAATTGCGGTAGCAGTTTACGCTTCGGGTAACTTTTGGTTGGGTGCTCGAGGCTGTATTCTTATGGTGCCAGGACATCAGTCCATCTATCGTTGAGTAGATCTTGATCAGCTTAAAGCTGCTGCAGCTTCTTTTTCAGGCTCCTTGCAGTGGCTATTAGCTGTTGCTTAAAGCGCTCCTGCTCGAGAGGTTCCTCAAGCACGATAAAGTCTTCATCCCTAAGGCTCACCTCATCCTCGGAGAGTGGGAGATAATTACTGTCCTCCGAGTCTTCGTGCACGGCTTGTTCATCAGGGCTGACTCGCCCATCTTCCTGTTCGTCCTATTCGGAAGTTGGCTCAACGGGGTCTTCATTTTCTCAGGCATCGTCTAGACTATTGTTTTCTCCTGTGCCGGTGTTGCTGTCTTTTTCATGGCGTGACTTGGAGCGGCGCCGCTATCGTTGGTGCTTTGGCTGTATCTCAGGGGGTTTATCTTCCATTGGGTCTCCTTTGTCTCCGCCATTAACTTCTTTGGGTGTGTCCACCATGTATACATCGTAAGAGGAGGTGGACGTCCATCGCCCGGTAAATGGCGGGTCTTGGGCCTGCTCCTCTTCGGCATCGTCGTCCATACCATCGATATCTCCGGAGTCATAGTCGAGCATGTCGGTTAGATCTTCAACAATGGCTATTAAGTGGGAGGTGGGATGCCAAATTCCCCATCATTAGCCCCCAGTTCAAACCGGATATAATTCGGCTGTGAGTCCCCTGCTAAAGAGAGGGTTTTTAATGATTTTAACACATCGCCTAAAGGCGAGTGCTGGAAGATGTCCACAAAACTGAGTTCGACGATCGGCGCCTGGTAAGGCTCAGCGGACGCAGATGCACGTAGTTTAGAACTAGTGACGGGAGATGAATCCGGGGGTCCAGTGACGCAGACCCCGCTCGAAGTTGGGTCTGTGTGTGGCTCCAACGCCGCTGAGTCTGCGGCTTCCGTGGCGGGGTTAAGCTTCCCATCTTCGGATGGCGCAAGCCACTCCGGATCTAGGGCCAGAGCGCTTACACGCGCAATCTCCTATGTATGGTCCGATGACAGATTTAGGTCATGTACATCGCGGTGGCAGGGAGCGGCTGCCATGGGCTCAAATCCATCGAAGATCAAGTCTCCGCAGATATCAGCGACGTAGTTCAAGCTTCCAAACCTGACCCGATGGCCAGGGGCGTAGCTGTCGATCTGCTCTAGATGGCCAAGCGAGTTGGCCCGCAGTGCGAAGCTGCCGAATACGAAGATCTTGCCAGGGAGAAAGACACCCCCCTTGGCAGCATTGTTGTAGATGATGGATGGAGCCATCAAACCTTCTGATGACGGCACAGCGGAACTCTCAATGAAAGCACCAATGTCAGTGTCAAAACCGGCGGATCTCGGGTAGGGGTCCCAAACTGTGCATCTAAGGTTGATGGTAATAGGAGACAGGGGACACGATGTTTACCCAGGTTCGGACCCTGTCTATGAAGGTAATACCCTACTTCCTGCTTGATTGATCTTGATGAATATGAGTGTCGGTGTCAAAACCGGCGGATCTCGGGTAGGGGGTCCCGAACTGTGCGTCCAGGCCGGATGGTAACAGGAGGCAAGGGACACAAAATTTTACCCAGGTTCGGGCCCTCCTGATGGAGGTAAAACCCTACGTCCTGCTTGATTAATATTGATGATATGGGTAGTACAGGAGTAGATCTACCACGAGATCGGAGAGGCTAAACCCTAGAAGCTAGCCTATGGTATGATTGTCGTTCTGTATGTTGTCCTACGGACTAAAACCCTCCAGTTTATATAGACACCGGAGAGGGTTAGGGTTGCACAAAGTCGGTTACAATGGTAGGAGATCTACATATCCGTATCGCCAAGCTTGCCTTCCACGCCAAGGGAAGTCCCTTCCGGACACGGGACGATGTCTTCAATCTTGTATCTTCATAGTCCAGGAGTCCGGCTGAAGGTATAGTCCGGCCATCCGGACACCCCCTAATCCAGGACTCCCTCAGTAGCCCCTGAACCAGGCTTCAATGACGACGAGTCCGGCGCGCAGATTGTCTTCGGCATTGCAAGGCGGGTTCCTCCTCCAAGTACTTCATAGAAGATTTTGAACACAAAGATAGTGTCCGGCTCTGCAAAATAAGTTTCCACATATTGCCATAGAGAGAATAATATTTACACAAATCTAATCTGCTGACATATTCCGTAGTGTGACATCGCACCACAGCCAAGCCTTTATTCGAATCGTTTTACTGTCCCACCTCAGCGTGTCACGCGAGGCGGTTTCCTTGGCATGTCTTGTTAAAGCAGAGATCGTGTCCCCTTATTCCGGGATTCTCATCAATACGGGCGTGGGCAACCCAACCGCTTCTAGGACTCCTAGACTATAGGCAAGTCCAAATGTCCACGGAGAGGACGCTTGATATTCACCTTCTTTATAAAGGGAGAAGGCTTTTACTTTTTCCCTCCCGTGCTCAATCGAATCCTTCCCCCACCTCAAGCTCAAACACCCAAAGTTCAGGTCAGGTGCTCCGAACCTTCAATCATGTCCGGATCTAACCTTCAAGGACGATGGATGCCTTCCTCCGTCACGGAAGAAGACATCAAAAAGTTGAGGGAGGCCAGATATCTGACCGCCGAGGTTTTGCATCGGCTGCCTGCCCGAGGGCAGGCCGTCCCCTCCCCCAAACCCAACGAGAACATCGTGTTCGTCTCCCACTTCCTCCGAGGTCTAGGCCTTGCTCTGGATCCTTTCATCAGGGGTTTGATGTTTTATTACGGGCTAGATTTCCATGATCTAGCTCCGGACTCCTCCGGGTTAGGGGTTCTTCATATCACGACATTTATTGTCGTGTGTGAGGCCTTCCTCCGGGTTACCCCTCACTTCGGCCTATGGCTCAAGACCTTTGAAGTAAAGCCGAAGATGATCGAGGGGCAACATGCAGCGTGTGGAGGTGCCTCAATATGCAAGATGACGGGAGCTCCATGGCCCAAAGGTTCCATTCTAGAGGTGTATGAATTGTGGCAACAGGAGTGGTTCTACATCACGGCTCCTAGAAGTGCCAAGTGGGCGCCCGCCCCGATTTTCCGCTAGGGCCCTCCACCACAGCTGATGTCATGGATCAGTAGAGGCCTGAGCTGGGGTCCAGCCAAGGACGTGCCTATACTGCAAAGCCGCATTTGATATCTCTTCAATGGAGATTTTAGTTTGGTTGCGGTAATACAAGTTATGCTGGTTCGTCAAGTCCAGCCTTGCAAACGCCGGCCCCTTCTCTTGTGGGAGTTCAATCCCAAGGGACCGCGTGTCATTCAAAATTTCCTCGGCCTGACGCACGAGGAGATGTACAAGTCATTCTTCGGACCTCAGGTAGAGTGTCCGGAAATCACCGAGGATGTGGGCCTGAGCAGTAACCGCGCCGCCGAACAGGTAAGGAATCTTCCGGCCGAACATACTATCTCTCATTTGTTACGAAGTTATTTCTGAGAGTTCGCTTTTTGACCAGGACTGGCTAGCAAAGGCGAAGTTGATTCGGTGTTCGGCCCCCCTCCTTGAGGGTTTGGACAATCCGGTATTGGAAAAGATGCTCCAGGTCGCACCTTGCCCGGAGTCCTTGAAGGAAGATACTGGGAAGGATAATACGAGCGGATGCGGGCCCCCAACGCTGCCCATTCTAACCGAGGGAGCGAGCGTCTCCATGAAGGAATACGATCGGAGGAGGAAAAGGACTGCGCCCGGGGATTCGGAAGCCGAAGCTTCCAAACGGGAGAAGAAGTTTCCCACAGAGGGTCCTACCTTGGGGGGGGTGCTTTTGCCGCACAAAGTCCGCGGGGGGATCAATCCTCCAGCGAGTCGTGAGTGACCCGAAATTCTTTAATAGTACCGGTATGCCATATGAGAAAATAACCACCACATATATCTTTGCAGTTCGGGCCTTAGCCCCTCTCAAATGAGTTCGCCTTCGAGGGATCTTCTTCCAGAGATGATGGAGAGCGAAATGCCTCCTCCGGACTCCTCCGCTCCAGAAGCGGGCGACCCCGAAGTGTCGTCGCGGAGGGCCTCTCCGAATCTGGTGAGGCCAGAAGATCATCCCATTGACCCCGAAGCTCCCAGTGTCCGGCTCCCGAAGAGAGCAGACAAAAGAGTCCGGCACCGTCTGGTGTGTGATCGGATGTTCTGAGGGAGTTGGTGAGGCGAGCGGCCATCTCAGATGAACACCGTATGCTGATGAATACGGTGATGGAGAGAATCTCGTCCACCGAAAGCGGATTGCATGAAGCTTTTATGAGTCTACTGACAGGCTTTGAGGTACGTAAAATAATGTATGATAGTCCTGCACATGCTAGGTGTGCCCTGTGTAGATAGTAGCCCCTGAGACTCTGGTTGTCGTCGGAACGACGACGAACAGAGGATCATATTCCCAGGTAATAACCATGCTGCCTCTATGTACAGGTGATGGAAGCTCCGGTGGCTAGCCGGACTAGCGAGTTTGCCCATTTAAAATTGTAGTTGGATGCGGCAGACGCCGACATCGAGCTTGTTAACAAAAGGCTTGACGAGGCACATGGTAAGTGTCATTATCTGGTAAACGTCACATAGTAAGAGCAGCATGATGCCAGTATCTTTAATATGTTGTGACTGCAGATGGAGCTGCCACTGTTGAATCCTTGCGGGCAGAACTTGCCCGAGCCAAGGAACAAGCGAGGTTTGGTAATGCGGCTGCTTTGAAGGCGGCCGAAGAGTTGAAAGCCGAGAAGGCCGCTCATGGCGAGAGCCGAGATAAGATGGCCGTAGAATTAAAAGTCGCCACCGACCGTTGCCGGGTTATTGAAAAGGAAAACCTAGCGAAGGCATCGGACCTTGAGAAGGCCGCTGCGACGAGAAAAGACATCTGCTCTGCTATGAGGGCGAAGAAGGAGGAGCTGCGGGAAGCCGGGGATATTGTAGCTGGGAAATCCTTTATGTTGCGGAGGAAGTTCGGAGATCCATGGTATGCCCCTCTGGATCGGTTGTGGAGTTCGGAGGATGTGTATATGGATTTGGCGGCGAGCACTGCCGATGCGGTCAAGTACTTCCAGGGTCAGACGGACCGTGAAGTGGACCAGCTATTTTGGACACAATTCGATTCTCCCGAGCGTCCACGTTCATTGACTGACCAATTAGCCGAATGGGCTGAACTGAATAAGTTGTCCGGACTCGCCATGAGGTCTGTTGTGGATCAGCTAAGGCCGGAAAGGCCATAACCGAACAGTTATTTCAGCTTGGTGCAGCAGTTCCTGGATGTGGTGCTGTGCATTAATGCGATGAAGAGGTCGGCGTGCATAGAGGGCTCATGGATGGCCTTTGCCCGTGTTAAAGAATACTAGGTGGAGATGGATGCTACCACTGTTGCAGCACGGGATTCGGCCATAGGTCGAATGGCTGCTGAGCACTACTTTGAAGAAGTTCTTGAGGGTGCTCGTTTGATAGAGACCCAGTGCTCAAAAAATATTATGTTTGAGTGATATGTAATCTCATTGTAAGCAAAAATTCTTTTATAAAATTTTATAAGGCTATTTTTATACTTTTGCCTGAAAGTAATATGATGCCTCCTAGGCGGCCGTTTATGTATACATGTGTATAACCTGAAAGATTGCAGCCGTCGGCTTCAACCCCCACGCATATAATGCGGAGGTGCTCGCAAAAACACGTGTTCACACTTAACCCAACGTCTTGGTCCTATTAAGGAGGTGATAGCGGAGCGAGCGAGGCAACCGGACTATAATGCTTTAGCACTTTCACTTAGCCATAGGAGTTTGACAGTGGGGCTACTAGATAGCCCCTGGTGGCTCCGCACTCTCCTGATCCCGGGGTGCGTACATGCCTGGCCGGAAAACGGCCCTTCGTTTAGGTGGAGGAATTCTAACATTCCAATAGGTCATCGAGTGGTTGACCAGTCTCACGCTATATCATGACAGTCAGTTTTCGGCTTTCTCTACTGAGGTTCTCGTCCGGATGAACCAGGGCACAATCACAGTAGTTCTCCTGGTGCTACCTTAGCCGGTAAAGCGGAACGTAAGGCACCAAAACACAGGTGCCGGGCAAATCCAACATTTGACCAAAGACAATGATTCGGTGCTGATGCATATAGGGCCGAACTCGCGACGCCGAACACTCCCTAAGGTATTCGGTCTTTGTGGTATAAATTGGGCCTAAATAATGGCCTTTGTAAGAAGCCCCTTGTGTCCAGGTACGTGCATTGTTCTGGTGTGGCCACAGGCCAAGACGTCAGCATCCTTCTCAACGGTGGATATGTATCAACAAGAGACAGTAAAAAAGGTTTACGCAGGGTCTTACTCTAAAAAGAATCCTTGGAGCGGGTCCCTGCTGCATGTCTGTGCCTGTGTCTCTGTTGTGCCGTATCCTGGACGGGTGTAGCACGATGATCGTCTGTAAAGGAGAGGAATTTAGGTGAAAAAGTTGTTGTGCAAAAAGATAGTTTTTAAAGAAACCATGTATAATTCAAGATGAGAAGAAATTGCCACTTGTCCGCGCGCGTTGAGCCCCTTGTATTGAGAAATAGGGGTGTGACCATTTATTCGGTATAGATAGCAGCGCCGGACTTGATTAGTTGTGTTTGAGGTCTTGATGACCTATTGGATGCTTTTGCTGGTCCGGGCGCCTTTAGTGTGCTGCTGCCAAGGCAGCCACACTCTCTTCGGTGCGCAGAGATCGCTTGATATTTTCGTTCACTGAAATGATGCCACATGGACCGGGCATCTTGAGTGTGAGGGATGCGTAGTGTGGTATTGCGTTGAAGCGAGCGAAAGCTTCGCGTCCGAGCAGTGCTTGATAGCCCCTTTGGAACGGATTGATGTGGAAGGTTAAATGCTTGCGACGAAAGTTATCAAGGGAGCCGAATATAACTTGTAGTAGGAGGGAGCCCGTACAACGAGCCCCTGGGCCTGGCGTTACTCCTTTAAAGGTAGTATTGCTATGGCGAATTTTTGTTGGGTCTGACCCCATCCCGCGGATTGTATCCTGATATATTAGGTTTATATTGCTGCCACCGTCCATCAAGACTCGTGGTGATATCCGCCAATTACTGGGTCTAATACTAGGGCAGCCCATCCTGCGCGTTGGATACTTGCTGAGTAATCGCGATGGTCGAAAGTGATCGGTTGTGACGACCTGTGGCAGGACTTTGCGGTGACAGGCACTTGGGTATATTTTCCTGGGAGTGCCGCGTTGTTTTTTCCCTTGATCACATGTAACACGTTTACTGTTTTGACTTCTGGTGGAAATTTCTTTTGTTCCCCAGTGTCTTGCTTGGGAGGCTCGTCCTCGTCTTCACTTGGTGTATCCTCCCCCTTGTGTACGGCGTTGAGCTTGCCGGACTGCTTGAAGACCCAACATTCTCTGTGGGTATGATTAGCAGGTTTACTAGGGACACTATGGATCTGACATACTTGGTCCAGAATTTTGTTGAGGCTGGACAGTTCATCCCTGGTGCCTTTAGAGGGCGGGTTTTGCTGACCTAGCCGAGAGCTTTTGAATTCGGCGTTTACTGTCGTGCCCTTCATGTTGTCTTCTTTATTCCGGTGTTTGCTATTGCTGTTGCACCGTGATTTCCCGTTTCCATCTCTAACTTCAGATGTACTGGGGTCGCTGGTGCTGCATCTGGCTAGCCAGCTGTCCTCACCTGCGCAAAAGTGGGTCATGAGGTTTGTTAATGCGGCCATCGTTCTCGGCTTATTTTGGTTGAGGTGTCTGGCAAGCCATTCGTCACGGACGCTATGCTTAAAAGCTGCCAAGACTTCGGCGTCTGGACAGTCGAACATCTGGTTCTTTTTAGTAAGAAACCTGTTCCAAAGCTTTTGGGCTGACTCTCCGGGCTGTTGAGTTATATGACTCAAATCGTCTGCATCTGGAGGTCAGACATAAGTCCCTTGAAAATTTGCCCGAAAGGCGTCTTCGAGCTCTTCCCAACTTCCAATGGAGCTTTCAGGGAGGCTTTAAGCCAGTGACGAGCTGGCCCTTTGAGCTTGAGGGGTAAGTACTTGATGGCGTGGAGATCATCTCCTCGAGCCATATGGATATGAAGGATGTAGTCCTCAATCCAGACCCCAGGGTCTGTTGTTCCGTCGTATGCCTCTATGTTTACGGGTTTGAATCCCTCTGGAAATTCATGGTCCAGCACCTCATCGGTGAAACATAGGGGTGTGCGACACCCCTGTAGCTGGGTGTACTGCGTTGTTCGGATGTTTGTTGTGTTGCATTGTATGCTGGGGCGCGCTTGCGTGGTCCATAGATGGATCTTGTTGCGCCGTCCTTTGGGTGCGATCCCTCGCATGGGTCGCGTGTTGTATTGTGAGTGGCGTTGTACGCCGCTCTGTGTTGGTAGAGGGGTCGTCTATCCGGCCAGGTGGATGCTTTGATATTTGGTTGTGGGGGGTCTGAAGCCTCCTCATCGAATTCAGGTATTAGCTTCCGCTTTGGGTAGCTCTTGGAGGGGCGATTGTCGCTGTACCTCGCTGCTGTGTTGAGTATTTTACTCCATCTGACTTGGAGTGTGTCTTGCGCAGCCTTGAGCCTTTGCTTCGGCTTTTTAAGACTCCTCGTGGTGACAACAAGCCTTTTACGGGCATTCTGCTGCTCCGGGTGCCTGTCCGGCATTATGTCGTCCGGACTATTATCCTTGATAGAATTTGTTTGTTTGGTTAGATTATCTGGATTGCCGTTGTCCGGCAGCGGTTCGCCCTGCTGCAGCACTGGGTCTGTGTGATCGTTATTTCTGTCGAGGTGGGATTTGGGGCGGCGCTTGCGTCGCTGCTTTGACTGCTTCTCGAGGGAACAAGCCTTCGATGCGTCCTTCCGCTCCTCGTCATCATCTTTTGGTGCGTCCACCATGTATACGTCATATGATGAGGTGGGTGGTGGTTCTCCCGCATCGTCGTCCATACCGTCGATGTTTTCAGAGTCGAAGTCGAGCATGTCGGTTAAATCGTCGACAGTGGCTACCAAGTGGGTGGTGGGTGGGCTTTGAATTTCTTCATCGTCCGTATCCCAACCTTGCTGACCGTAGTCCGGCCAGGGCTCTCCTGATAAAGAGAGAGACTTTAGTGTCTTCAGAATATCGCCGAAAGGCGAGTGCTGAAAGATGTCCACGGCAGTAAACTCCATGATCGGCGCCCAGTCGGATTCGATCGGCAGGGGCACAGAGGGTTCAGAGTACGGAGAGGAGTCCAGCTCCTTGGAGTCACGAGTCTCGCGGAGTGCGGGGCTGGTGTCCGGCTCAATCGCCGATGGGATCGCAGCCCCCGAGGCGGCGTCCAACCACCCATCCTCGATCGGCGCAGTTGGCTCCGAATTAACGGTCGAAGCCGATGCGGGTGCGGCCTCCAGGGCACTGTTCGGCTGCAGAGCTAGATCATGCTCGTCGTGATAGTGCGGCGCGCTCAGCAGTGGCTCGAATCCGTCGAAGATCACGTCCCCGCGGATGTCAGTCGTGTAGTTTAAACTTCCAAATCTGACCTGACGGCCAGGGGCATAGCTTTCGATCTGCTCCAGATGGCCAAGTGAATTGGCCCACAGTGCAAAGCCGCCGAAGACGAAGACCTGTCCGGGGAGGAAGGTCTCACCCTGGACTGCATTGCTATTGATGATTGTAGGAGCCATCAAGCCTAACGGCGACGACACAGAGGAACTCTCAATGAAAGCACCAATGTCGGTGTCAAAACCGGCGGATCTCGGGTAGGGGGTCCCGAACTATGCGTCTAGGCCGGATGGTAATAGGAGGCAAGGGACACGAAGTTTTACCCAGGTTCGGGCCCTCCTGATGGAGGTAAAACCCTACGTCCTGCTTGATTAATATTGATGATATGGGTAGTACAAGAGTAGATCTACCACGAGATCGGAGAGGCTAAACCCTAGAAGCTAGCCTATGGTATGATTGTTGTTCTGTATGTTGTCCTACGGACTAAAACCCTCCGGTTTATATAGAAACCGGAGAGGGTTAGGGTTACACAAAGTTGGTTACAATGGTTGGAGATCTACATATCTGTATCGCCAAGCTTGCCTTCCACGCCAAGGGAAGTCCCTTCTGGACACGGGACGAAGTCTTCAATCTTGTATCTTCATAGTCCTGGAGTCCGGCTGAAGGTATAGTCCGGCCATCCGGACACCCCCTAATCCAGGACTCCCTCAATGAGTATTACAAGAGTTGATCTACCTCGAGATCGTAATGGCTAGAACCCTAGAAGTCTAGCCTATATGATTATGATTTTCTCTACGGACTAAACCCTCCGGTTTATATAGACACCGGAGGGGACTAGGATTATACAAAGTCGGTTACAGAGAAAGGAATCTTCATATCCGAAGACCAAACTTGCCATCCACGCTAAGAAGAGTCCCATCCGGACAGGGGTGAGAGTCTTCGGTCTTGTATCTCCATAGCCCATCAATTCGTCCCATGTCCAACAGACTAGATGCCCGAGGACTCCTTAATCCAGGACTCCCTCAGTCGCCTCCACATGTCGTGCCAATCTTCTTATTTTTGCCGGGGAAACCAATGTTTCGGAGGAGGGTGCGGGCTTGCACGAACCCATGGCCAAATTGTTGACTGTGTTGTCATGGCCGTATGTAGGCGGAGGGGAAGCAGATCCAAGGCGGCAAAGGACGGTGTAGCAGGAACAACACTGGTGCGATGGATGGCGGCGAAGTTGGAGCGGCAGCGGTGAGGCGCGGGACGGCGTGGTTGAACTTGCTCAGGTACGGACGGCTCGGCCTCGGCTTCAACTACTAGCCTTGGAGGGCGTTGCGGTTGAGGTTGTGGTGGACGACGATGTCGGTGTATCGGCTCTGGCATGATGGAGGAGGGCGGCGGTTGATGGGTGGGATGGGGTGGCGGACGGAGGATGCTTGGGTTTCGCGACTGGTGGAGAGGTAGTTTTGGCGCCCATAGAGTATGAATGGGGAATCGGACGGGGGGGAGCTAAGGGAGAACCATGTTTCGGCCTAGGACGCGCTTGTTTTTTGCTTTTTTGAATGGATGGGACGCACTTGTTTGAAATTTGGGGAAAGTACAAACTTTACCCCCCCCCTCTTAAATTTCGGACCTACTGTGGGTCGGGGGTAGGATGGTAATCCCAGCTGTCCCAAATAGTGGGCGGGAGCGATTTCGGCCGCGTGCATGTGTGCTTAGGCGGCCATTGTGTATGAATGTTTTTTGGAGGCGGTTGTGTGGCGTCTAGATGAAGCTACAAACCTACCCCGGTATAGACCTTTGGACGTTGGGCCGGTAGGTTTCATGGGTCGGAGTTAGAAAAGTAATTTCCTTCTACTACCAAACATTGGTCTCATGCAGTTTCGGGCGAGTAGAGGCTCTTTTGGTGCTTCGTTCAAAATTTTGAAACAGAAGCACTCACGTTTAGAGTACTCTTGAACCTTGAGGATTGACCTAAATAGACAACGTTAAATTTGACCTTGTATGTTTGAAAACCTCATTAAATTATCAGCTTCTTTTTGAAATTTTGACACTTGAAAATCCTATAACTACGATTATTTTGGAATGGAGGAGCTAAATTTGAATCTATTTTTTACAAGACTATATATGCTATTATGTACAAAATCAGAGCAAAGATTGGTGCCCCCATAATTGATGTATGATTTACAAATGCCATGATATTGAATTCAAATAATTGAATGGACTTCATGTTGAATTTGATTTTTTTAAACCACCTTAAGTTGAATTCAAATGTATACTAGTTCATAGCTAGCTATTTATAATGTTCATTGTGTAACTTTCGTATGTATAATGTGCTTTACACACACAACATGAACTATACTCACGTTTATATTCGATTGCTAAATGATGCATTGACTAGAGTTCAAAATACCAACTATGTGGATCAATTATGTCGAATAATAACATAGACATGCTCAAATTCGATAGAATCTAGATGTCCGATGGATCAATGACCGTTCCTTACGCGAATTGCAAATATCATGATCCCATCCTAATATTTGGGTACAATTTATATCTTTAATCAATGTGTACATCAGTCTTTACGTGTAGTTTCACTCTCCATCGGTGGTCTCTCACACATGCTCACACACTCTCTCCCAAGGTGTCTTTCTCGCATACATGCTCTCGATATAACCCTCCCTCCCTCTCATAACCATTTATGACTATTTTCACTAAACTTTATCACAAGCACTCTTCCTCTCACAAGCATACACACGCACAATCCCCATCGACCCTTTCTATATACATAGACCTACCTACGTGTCTCCTGTAGGCACATTATCTTTAGGTTTGTCTCTCATGCATTGCCCCACACCTCTCTTCCTAATCAACGAGTATGATTCTAGCAGATCATTCTTTAGGATGCCCCTTAAAGTTAGGTTGGATGAATAGTAATATCAGAGATAAGGGGTTACCTTAGTCCGTGAACCCTGGGTTACAAATCCTAGACAGCTTTGTTAGTGGACACAGATTCCTTCATAATTCTGTTATCGTTATCTTGTACGACAAGTCATCCATGGGTCTCCCTTAATGTGTCACGGGCCGACCAATGTGGCGAAGGAACCGAACCGAGGGCCTCAGCTCGACCCACCGGACCTCACGCGGTGACACGCCCTCTGCCCCAGGTCTCGTTATCTTCTCACACCCACACAGACCAACACAAAAAATCACCTTGTGCCTCTATCCCCTCCCCCTTGCATAAACACACTCAAGGGAATCTCTCGCCGTGACATCATATTAGTCTCCCTCTCTAGACATCTCTCATTTCTTGTGATATCTCTCCCACGCCCCCTCCCCCCGCCGGCCCCTCTATCCATGCCTCTCTTGAATACGTAATACACACACATACCTCTCTAGGCCCTGCCAAATACATGAACTACACATTCACACATGTTACATCACGTACCCCATTGATCTAAAAAGCCTCTCTTCACGTTTATTTCACATACAACATTCCTTTTCAATAAAGTATGAACATTAATTAGTTGCATGGTGCCCACAATGATATTTATTCCGCACTGTGAATTTTTATATTGTTATACAATATAAAGTTAGTCATAATAAAGAGAAACGAAGAGCATCTCTCTCCCCATCGCATACACCCCCTCTACGCACCTTTGACGTACGCACACAAACTATCTCCAGGTCCTCTAAAATTAAGCCCCCAGCACATTCACGCATGTTTCATATTTCTCTTGTGATATATACAGTGACGATCATTGTATTTGGAGCGAAAGCACGATACGTACATTGGACTTCAGAATCCACTCATTACGTTCACCATTTACGTTTTGTGGTTATTATAAAATCACGGGCTCACCGTACAGCTCTGTATTTGCTCAAGAAACGACTAGTTGACCAGTTACAAGCTCCACGTGGCACATCTAGTGTTGCATCACATTATCTCACTACCATTGGGCCAACCTATCGGCTTGTATATACTCTTCTACACTCTTATAAAAACAGAGTTGGTAATGATGGTGTGCCTGCCATCCTACAATATAGGCCATCCGATTTATATCTGACGGATAGGAAGGAAACTATGGCAATTTTGCAAAAAGGTACCCACACACCTCTCCACATTTGTAAATAAGGCCTTCCGTCATTCATCCTTTTCTCTCACAAGATAAACTAGTCATACAAATGCATCTTGATGTTATGTGCAACGCACAGGCATCTTGCTAGTAAGAATGAAAACAAATGTCAAAAATATATTGGACGGTAGTTCGAAGTCATGACCACGGGCACAGCGGACAACGTGGCCTTGTATTGGTATGCCAAGCCGTCTGTTTTCACACACAAGAGCTGGTGTGGTCATTATAAACACACGCACGCATGCACACGAACTGCATGCATGCAACACTCACACGAACACATGCAGCCACGCACGCACACAACACTCACACGTACACACGCAGCCACGCACGCACGCAACACTCACACGCACACATGCACGCATGCATGCACACACCACGCGACCAACACACACTCTCACGCTCAAGTGCTCAACCTACACGTGCATGCGCACACATCGGGCCCTGACAGACACATACCCAACCATGTGATTCCCGCGCACGGGTTGGAGTCTTGTCGCGCCTGCGTAAATTTGTGTTTATCTGACCTTTTTCCTATGCAAACTGACATGTGCGACCCACAAGGAACATTGTCAATTTAACTAGTCAACATGGTGCCATGCAGACTATTTGGTCGGTCAACAGAGTGCAATCCGATGCTGAACGGTGGGCAAGTGAAAGTATAATCACCGCAAAACGTATATAGTGACCGTAATGGGCGTATTCTGAAGTTCGGTGGCCGTATTATGCTTTCTCTCTATAGGCCCTCCAAAACGACATATCTACACGTTCTCGCATGTTACGTCTAACCACTATGCAATACGACACTACTACTACACTCCAACACAATAAATCATATGTGTTTTTAGTTTTACTAGATATCATATTGTTACTTAATTATTCATTTTGCATACACTAAAATTGCCTTTGAAATGTATGGCCAGTATCATCTACCGCACGGGAAAATCCTGCCCTTTCCTGTTTAATCGGGTTTGTATCGATGGATCGTGTGAAATAGCAAAACTATAGTACTAGCATACAGTACAAGAGACAGTTCACTGGGCCACCATGTCGTGTACTCCTCCGTCGTAAGAGTGGAGTGCTCGCTTTCATAAATGTTCTAGTCCCTTTCGCCGACATGTGGGACATCGAGCTACCGGGTCCATGCCTTGCCGAAATACAGTGCAGAGCAGCAGGGGTGAAGCACCCCAGTCATGGCGCCGGCGTAGTAATGAGCAATGATGCGTCAAATCAGAAAGCTGCACCTTCCCCGTAGTTAAGTTAGAGGGATGAAGTAATAATAATGCTAGTAAAAAGAGGAGTTGAAGGGATGAAGCAACCATCATTTCACTCGTTGCTGAATCCGCTTCTCCCTCATCTTGTTCAAGTTAACCACGTGTTGCTTCTGCCGTTGTTCTACCTCATGTGGGACGCGAATCAGCTTGGTAAATCACTGACACGTGGGTCCTCATGTTAGCAAACCGCCAGGCCAACTTCCTCTAAAAATAAGAAACCTCCCCCGCCATCCGCGCGATAAAATCACCTCCTTTTTACTAATCTTGATTCTATAAATTTTTAGATCAATATAATTGAGATTTTGATAGATAGCATACAGGAGCAAAACCAAGTGGTACGGTTAAGGGCATCCACAATGTGTAGCCAAACCATAATGTTTGAGAGATCATCGACATCACCGCAATGGGGAAGGAAGTCAAATAGTTACTACCTCTATTTTTTGTACACCAGGCCAGAATATGAAAATTACAATTTGCAAAAGGCCACTAACACTAATTAAGGCAAAACTGATGGGGTTTGGAGAAAAAAATACACATTAATTGACACGTTAAACAATGATTTGTATCGAACTACACCCTCACACGGTTGCTCCTACACGCCACAGTCCCACGGCACCCTCACACCGTCGCCCCTACACGCCGCAAACCCAACCAAGGGCACACACCCTCACTGACATGTGCTACCGCTGATAGATAATTTTTGTTCATACATTATGTTTATCCAAATGCATGTTGGGGTGGATCTGTACGGCCCATGCTGTGGTCTGTTGGGGAAGAAGAAGAGGTGAGGAAGAAGGGTTAGGAGACGTAGGATATTCATCCAACCGCTTGAAATGGTAGACTGACCCAAATGATGAAAGTCAGGCGACTTGCATAACAATATATGTTTTTACACAGCAAAAGATCCCTAAAAACAACAACATAAGGAAAAACTATCACTGCTCGCGGAATGAGATGACCTCGTCGTCTTTTGCTGCCGGCGCGAACTAGCCGTAGCTGCCGACGTGTGTCTCCGCACCGTGGTTGTCCTCGGCCTCCAGCTACTCGTTCACACGGAGCGTGCGGGCACTCTGCATGGACAAGACCACCGCCCGGTTCAAGTCGAGGACGTCCGGTTCCGCCTGTAGGAGGGCCTCGATGGCAGTGACATCCGTGTGCTCCGCATTGAGTTGTGCCTCCGCTGCCCGGTTCAAGTCGAGGACGTCCGGTTCCGCCTACAGGAGGGCCTCGATGGCAGCGGCATCTGCGCGCTCCGCGTCAGTTGAGCCTCCACCACCCGGTTCACATCCACGACATCCAGTTCCGCCTGCAGGAGAGCCTCGATGGCAGCTGCATGCGCACGCTCCGCGTCGAGTTGAGCCTCTGCCTCCCGGTCCTCCTTTAGTATCGCCAGGTTGAACCGCTGGTCCGCCTGCACCATGGGGTACCCGGATGGCGGCATGAAGTCGACGTCCATCGTCTCATAACCATTGGGGGCCTTCTGTGCCGCGACCTCCGCCATGAACATTGGATCGACTTCCTCCTTCTCGTAGCTTGGCTCTAGAGAACTCAGGTATTGGGCCGCCGCAAAGCGAGCTTGGGAATGGAGGTCTGTGGCGCCGACCGCCGCCGCGATTTCGGCACGGCGCTCCGGCGAAAGCATCTTGTAGTACGTGATCTTGTGGCGCACCATGGCTTTCCAGCGAACTAGGGGACGCTTGATGTGGGCTAGGGGATCGAAAGGTGGGGGAATGGGCTGGAGAGGAGGTGTGGTTTTGGTGCAGTGGCTGGCATAGGCCGAGCAGCGAAGGTTCTGGTGTGAATAGTGGTTCCGGTGACGACCGGTCAATCGATATTGACCTTACATCGCTCTTGTCGCGTTGCCGTTGCACCCCGGCACGCTGGACCCTCCCCATCATTCACCGAATGGAACGCTCTTCGTCTTGCGTTTTCACTCGCTTGTGGGACCGCAGTTGAGAGAAAACCAATGTCCCTCCCCCTCCCTCCCTCGCATCATCTATACTACCACTCCCTCCGTTTTATGCGGAGTAAATAAAAACAGAGTGAGTATACTACGGATGAGGATCCCTTGACGTGGCCAAACCATTGAGTAACTGACATGCAGGGCCTAGCAAGCAAGGGGTCCGCCAGTAAGTGACCAAAAGGGAGGGTAAGGCAGGGATACCTATGTCAGAGGATCCACTTCCAGTACTACACCCTCCTTCCATCTATAGGGCCTAATGCATTTTTCAAGGCTAACTTTGCCAAATGTTAGAGTAACAATATATGACATGCAACTTACACAAAGCATACTGTCAAATTCGTATGTGAAAGGAGCTTCCAATGATATAATTTTCACATTCTACATCTCATGTACTATTAATCTTGTCAATAGTCAAAGGCGGTTTTGAAAAACGCATTAGAGCATGGTTAATAATATATCCAGCCGATGGCTATAAGGAACTGCCATGTCATCTATAGCCATCATCTATATGCACTCATACAATAGTGTGGGCTATAAGGTTGGCTATTTCCCGCAAAAAATAATATAAAAGGTTGGCTATTGTATTAGTACTTTTACCCATCTCCTCTCTACTATCTCTTTCTTCATATTTATTGTATTTACCTAGGAATGCGTATATAGCTAGGCTCTTGCATGACAGCTCACTCCCCTTACTTTTTCACATATTCCTCCTTCACATTGGCAAAAGTGCCATGTAAGTTGGCTCTTAATGGCTATTAGGTTGGCTCTAAGAATTTAATATTTGCATTAGCAGGGTATCTCATTGGAAGAGAGTTGCATGCATACTTTTTTTCTTGATCTATGTGTTATGGCCGGGCTGTAGAATATAAGAGCCTGCTTCACTCTCTCTCCTCTCTTCTCACTCCTCCAAGTAGGATTTTATTGACATGACAAGTCTTATAGCCTGCTGACTAGGCCTTATTAGACTTGCTCTTAGGCCCTATATAAATGGATGGAGGGAGTACTATGATCACTGCATACTCTACTACAAATGTTGCCAGTACTCCACTAGTACTATTGGACAGGGAGCTTAAAAAAGTTATTATTGGACTGGCTATACGTGGCGAAATTCTAGTAGGGAGAGCATGCGCGAGAACAAGCACATTCACGTGGTTGAAAACAAATTGGAAAACATCTCTGTTTGAATACAAATCTAGGAGTACGTACGAATCTAACAATATTGATTGGGTGTTGTTGAATGTTGATACTTTTTTTGTAAGTTTGATCAAAGTAGATATACTTTGACTACACATAAAACTTATATGTAAACTAGAAAGGATCAGAGGGAGTATATTGTACGTTCAAAAGCGAAACGAACATTGAATACCCTTTATATATGATTTGCGGATGCTATGATCACCGGTTCAAAATTTTGAATCCGCCTTAGGTATCACACATGCACCCACTCGTTTTCTCTCGATTTCATCTCGGGGTCCGGAGATCGATTGAAAGAGGACTAGGGTGGGTACAATACGTTCATTTCGCTTATGAACGTACAATATTCTCCCTCTGATCCACACAGACCCCCCCCTCCCGCACCCCGTGGGTCATTTCTATCATTCTATCATAGAAACAGACCAAACCTTTATCTCCTTGCACGACACAAAATTTATCTCTCAAACATCAATCGATCTCGTCAAGATGTGTCGGGGCATGAACCGAATGGGATGTCAAAACTAAGATGGGAAGCGACACGTAGTGGAGGCAAAGTGAAACTTTAAATGAACCATTTTTTGTATGCATGTCGTACAAATTACAACATTGGAAATACAAGCGAATGATACTCGGCGGAATGTTCAAATGACGCATGCGGGAGGATGGACTCGACCGAAGGGCGGCATGATCGATGGAGAAGAGGCTTGGAGATAAATGAGAAATAAGCAACGCCGCACGATTATACTTGAACGGCTCAAATAAACAATAAGTTGTCTTGTTTTCCCTTCCGTCTTGGTCACGGAGTAAGATAGTCCCTTTGTTTTTGTTTACTCTGCATATTAGGTTTGACAGAAGTCAAACTTCATAAAATTTGACCAAGTTTATAGAAAACTAGCAAGATGCCCGTGCCTTGCACGGAACATGAAGATCTTTTGGGAGAAAAGGATGAACGAGGGAAGGCGTTATCTGCAAATGTGGAGAGGGGTGTAGGTAAATTGTCATAGTTTCCATCCTATCCGTTAGATATAGATCGGACAGCCTATATTGCAGGATGGCAGGCAGACCATCATCACCAACTCTTCTTTTTATGTACACTAGCAAGAGGCCCGTGCGTTGCGTGGAACATCAAGATGCATTTGTATGATTAGTTTATCTTGTGGGAGAAAAGGATGAATGAGGGAAGGCCTTATTTGCAAATGTGGAGAGGGGTGTGGGTATCTTTTTGCAAAATTGCCATAGTTTCCTTCCTATCCGTCAGATATAAATCGGATGGACTCTTACAAAAAACAGAGTTGGTGATGATGGTGTGCCTGCCATCCTGCAATATAGGCCGTCCGATTTATATCTAACGGATAGGAAGGAAACTATGGCAATTTTGCAAAAAGGTACCCACACACCTCTCCACAATTGGAAATAAGGCCTTCCCTCGTTCATACTTTTCTCTCACAAGATAAACTAGTCATACAAATGCATCTTGATGTTACGTGCAACGCACGGGCATCTTGCTAGTAAGAGTAGAAATATGAACATTTACAATAGCAAATATATATGATGTGAAAGTATATTTAATAATGAATCTAATGGTATTGATTTGTTATTGTATAGGTTATTATTTCTTTCTATGAACTTCGTCAAAGTTTACGAAGTTTGACTTTGAGCAAAGCTATAATGCGGAGTAAATAAAAACCGAGGGAGTACGCAGGGACTGGTATAGTTACTACTGCTGGAACATGGTAAGTTGGACCCCTAAGTGCGGGCATGGACCTGGGAACCTCAATTATTCTTTCAAATAGTAGGACACCTACATTTAGAACACCATCCGGCTACTTAATCAAGTGTTACACTTCACTACTTGAAAAGGAAAAGGATGGCACCGTACCCAAAACAACCACACTTGGGGCTAGGGTAACAACTTGGTATTGTACCACATTTGAACCAGGGCACAAAAACCACTTGTTTTGCGCCTAATGCGCAACATGGAGCACTGACGCTCGAATATGGCCGGGAAAATAGGGAAACCGACATGTGGGGCACGCCTGTCAGGACGACGTGTCGCAGACTAGTACAATGGAGGAGCTGGCCCACGACCTCCTCGCCACAGGCAACCGTTCATGTGGGTCGTGGGGGCCAGCAACGTGGTGCAGCTCCAGCACCGCCTCTGGACAGGGCGACCGCAGTGAACGACACGCTCATCGTCCCTGGACATGGTCGGTTTCAGTGTGCCGAGGGTGGCGTCAGCGCTATGGCACGACCAACAGATCAAGTCCTGGCTCGTCGGGGATGCACGGGGCGCCAAAGTGTGCGCGCTCCGTGACGCGTCCACGGAGTGGTGTAGTGCGGCCAACTGCATCCCCAGGACCTCAGACCATGCCGGGTCGTCTTGCTTTTTCAATGACATGTGGAGTCACATGTGAGCAAAGGGCATCTCGGACGTTGCCACGACCGCAGCTGACTACCCTGGCACACCAAAAACCCTTGTCCCTCGCGCTGTCGTGCGGTGCGTTCCCAGCCCGCGTCAGCTGCCCGCATTCATGTCGTCCGTCCATAAGCCGTCGTTAAGAGGCTCGATGCCCGAGGAACAAACTCCAACGACTTAATGACGCGCCTGGACGCTTTGGCCTCACCGGAATGCGCTACTTAAAGCGGCAATGCCTAGCTAACCTCCACAACATGACGCATCGTCCTGCTACCTGGCACCACATCCGCACTGACCGCGAGCGTCAACGCTCTATAGGAGAGCTTTGTCTTCGAGGATGAAGCTCGAGGTCGCCGCCCTCGCTCAAGTCGCCGCTCACGAGGCAATAGCAGCATAGCCGGACACGGACGCGACCGCACAAGCGGTGGCCACGATGGCGGCCGACGACGGGAGGACCGTCAGCCATGCGTCCTACTTGCCACCATCCAAAGTCCAGCACCGCCGAGGTCGGGGAATCCTCCGAGGATGAGTAGGGCATGGGAGGCTGCAGGGCATGGTGTGCCAACTGGTCGGTCTTTCTCCCGTGTTCTACTCTTTCTCGCCGGAGACCGCACTTTCATCTTGAACCCCTCCCCCGTACATGGAGATCGCAGATGGAGGACGTCGGTCATCGCCGTACAATAGGTTTAGGGTTTGGTTTCTTTTATTTTTCTGTCCTATAAAAGTTTGAAATGTAATGAAAATCTGTCATCTTTGCATTAACCTCGGCTGGTGTATATGAACTTTCACAATAATATAGTATATTATAGGAGTACTAGCAAAATGCCTGTGCATTGCACGGAACATCAAGATCTTGTGGGAGAAAAGGATGAACGAGGGAAGGCCTTATCTGCAAATGTGGAGAGGAGTGTGGGTAAATTGTCATAGTTTCCTTCCTATCCGTTAGATACAGATCGGATGGCCTATATTGCAGGATGGTAGGCACACCATCATTACCAACTCTGTTTTTTTATTGAACCGAGACAAAGCTAACATGCGAAGTAAATAAACACATAGGGTCTACATACACAATTTATCTTAGGCACTCCAATAGTATGTCCACTACACATTCACGCATTTCACATCTTTCTACATCTATAGGAACCTACAAAAGGGTTAACGTAAATTGCCTCTCTCTCTCTCTCCTCCCTAATTTTCAAGGTGGTGGCCCCCTCCCTCCCCCCAATCTACTATCAACAGCTCACACATTTCACATTATGTTAATTACGTAACTGGGATTATGTACGTGTAGCATTACTCGTCCAAAAAAACCAACTAAGCCAACCTCCCAGCATATCACGTGGGAAAAGACCCGGCCCTGCCATTTTAATCGGGATTACCGAATTACTAGTAGTAGTATCGATGCATCGCGCGGAGCACCAAGTTTTTCTTTGAGGGGGCGAAGTACCTAGTTTAAAAGGAAAAGGGGGTACACTCACATCACCCATATCGCGGTCGCATTGCACCCCACACACGTTCGGTCATGCACACCGCTCGCGCAAACGGAATGCGCTTCGGCTTGCCTCTTCACTGACACATGGGACTGCACTTGGAAAACTGACCATGCGCCAAACTCCCCCCGCCCACCGCGCGACCCCCCCCCCACCAAAAAAATCCCCCCAAATCCCAAATTCAACCGCCCTTCGTCCAACTAGCCAATAATATTCCCCAAACGCCGCATCCCCCCATCCCTCCACTCCATTCGCTCCACCAAAGCCGCCCTCCCCGCCGCGCTGATACATTGGCGCCGCGGTTCGTGAGGGGACGCATGGAGATCCTCTCGCTCCCGCAGTACGCTCTCATAGAATGTCGTCCTTGAGCCGCGCCGCCACCGCTGGCGACGTTCTTGTGGAGGCGCAGGGAGGTCAGCACCACCACCGCTGGCGACGTTCGTGTGGACAGGCACGGTGGTTATCTTCTCCCATGGTACGCGCATTCTAGACTGAGACCCCGTGCATGTCGAAGTAGTTTACAGTCAATATGCTTTGCTTAAGAAGCTTCCTTGCCCTGTTCTACACTCAATCTGCTTAGCTGAGATGGCATGCCAAGCCTGATTAGTTGCTAAAATATCCTGCCATATATTTCTTGTGACGTAGATTGCCATGGTCTAGTAGCCAATCTATTAGGTGAAATAGCTCTACACCATTTTATACTCAATCTTTGTTGATGCGATGGCCTTCGATAGTTCGATGGCTGTGTGCTCGGCCTCATTGACTGCTGAAACAGCCTGCTATAATTTAGCACTCAAATCTGTTTGCTGAATTAGCTTTAAATATATTTTGTTACTTAGATCTGCATGTCGAAATATCTTGCCATAACTTTAGACATCGACCTAGGTATTTTTTTTCTGGACTTCATAAAAAGGCATATATGTTTTTCCTATAATATCTAGTAGAAGAACTAATTTGCATGTCTAAAAGATCGACAGGACTTGGATAACTTCTGCTCTAAGATTCTCCGCTGCATATGTTGAGGGGGTTGAAAACTTCATGAACTTTATTAGAGCTGAGTACGGTGGTCCGAAATCAGATGTGCTCTGCCTGTGTAGCAGTTGTACGAATTTAGTTACAAGACCCCAGTTAACTGTGCAAAATCATCTACACTTGTATGGGATGTCGGTCAAATATACAAGGTGGGTTCACATGGTGAAACTGTTAACGTCAATGTTACTGACTACGTGGAAGTAGCATATCACCATCTTGATCTTCCTAATGCTTAGGTGGAAGAGGAGGAGGAGGAGGAGGAGGTGGTGGTGGCGGAGCCAGTGAGTTTGACCAACATTGAAACAATGCTACGAAATGCTCGTGCATTTTGTGAACTTTCACCTGCAGAAGAAAAATGGTGGGCCCGCATGTTGGAACAATGCAATGTGGCTGTCACCCCAGGAAATAAGCTATCAGTATTCTCAGCTATGGTCACCTTTCTTCAGGTGAAGACATCTGAGCAGGTGACCAACAAATCATTCGATGCGATATTGGCTGCTTTCCACAAAGCTTTCCCGGATGCATCTGAGCTGCCACAGACCTACAGTAAAATGAAGAATTTCCTTCGTGCAGGTGGAATTGGATTTGATATGATCCATGTTTGTAAGAATAATTGTGTTCTGTTCCGGAAGGACTATGCCAACTTAAGTGAATGCCCGAAATGCAAATCATCAAGATGGAAAGATGGCGATGCTGTGAAGAGGATTCCTCATAATGTTCTGAGTCATTTTCCAATTACACCAAGATTGTAGAGGTTGTTTCATGATGCTGAAACAAGAGAGGATGTACTATGGCATTCTAGGAACCAGGAGTACAGAGATAAAAATGTAATGAGCCATCCATCACATGGTAGTGAGTGGAAAAGCTTCGATCAGAAACACAAAAAGTTTGCTGCTGACCCGAGAAACATTAGACTTGGCTTAGCTTCAGATGGATTTAACCAATTTGGCCACTAGAGCGCCACATATAGCATGTGGCCAGTGCTTGTTATCCCTTACAACATGCCACCAAATGTCTGCACCAAAGAATCAAACTACATGATGGCCTTGCTCATTCCCAGGTCCAAAAAATCCTGGAAAGGATTTTGATTTATTCATGGAGCCTCTTGTGGAGGAACTTCAATAGCTATGGAGGGGTGTTCTCACTCGAGACCTATACAGTAGCCCACCAGCTAATTTTTTTCTGTGTGCTGTTATAATTTGGTGCATCCATGATTATCCGGCTTTGGGCACTATGTTAGGGCGAACGACACATGGTTACAATGCATGTGTTCGTTGTGACAGGAATATGCTGTCATATGCAATACTTAGCAAGATCTGTTACATTGGACACCGCCATTTCCTTGCCAAGGACAAGCCACATCCTACAAAATACCGAAGCATGTGTTCAATGCAAAGCATGAAAATTGCGATGCGCCAAAGAGGCTCACCGCCGATGAGTTGCAAGTGTAATTAGAGAAGGTCAGGCATATTACACCAGGAAACCATCTTGATAATGGTAGCGGGAAAAGGAAGCATGGCAGGGCAGAAGAGATATTACTGTTCACCCGTAGGTCCACTTTGTGGGACTTGTAGTATTGGAAAGATTTGGATCTACGGCATAATTTGATGTGATGCACATCGAGAAAAATATATGTGATGGCATTATCGGCTCACTTCTTAATATTGAAGGCAAGACGAAAGATACGTTAAAATCTAGGATTGTTTTGACACACCTGGGTATCAGAAAGGATTTGTAGGTCCAAGATGAAGGTAAACCACGAGATATGGCACCAGCTGTGTACGTCTTGGACAAGGCAAAAAGAAAAGAATTATGTGAGGTCCTCTCACGTGTGAGATTCCCACATGGATTTGCTTCCAAACCTAAAAGGAGAGTTAATGAAGATGGAAACAAGGTACAAGATTTAAAAACTCATGACTACCACGTCCTACTTCAAAGGGTTTTACCTGTTATCCTTAGAGGATTGGGCCGCCCTGACTTATACAGTGTAGTTGCAGAGTTGGGACAATTCTTCAGGGAACTCTGCAGTAGAAATATCAGGGTAGATGCTTTGGAGCGTCTTAGAGACAAGATACCAACTATCCTATGCGACCTTGAGAAGATATATCCTCCAGCCATCTTTGATGTGATGGTGCATTTGGCTTTCCTCTACCTGATGAGGCACTACTTAGAGGTCCAGTATAGTATGGCTGGATGTACCGTATTGAAAGGCGGCTCGGCACTTTCAAGGGCTATGTTTGGAACAGAGCTAGACCCGAGGGTTCCATTGCAGAGGCCTACATTGCTACAGAAGCATTGACATTCTGCTCAAAATACATTGAAACAGTTGATCAGCTTAGCGAAGAGGCGGGTGAAGACAATCCCGGGCTCAATGCTTTCGATTATTCTGTTTGAGTTACAGGGAAGAGTTGACAAGAGGACAAACATAAAGATTTGGACAAAATGGTTTGGTATGTGTTGAATAACTATCCTGAGATACTACCTTATATCAAGTAAGTGCTAAGTACTGCAACTTATACATCGTAATCTACTAAACTTGGAGCACATTCTTATATATTTAGATGTTTGACGTGATCACTATGTTGTGCAGCATCTACTAAAGGGAGTTACTATCGCAAAATCCAAGAAACATTGACAAACTGGTTATGGCAGGATTTGCGAAATGGTTCAAGAGCCATGTAAGCTTTTGAATTGCACTGTCAGTTTTTTTAATATATTGAGTACGTAAGATGATCAGCTTGTCTATTTTTTAACCATAGGTTAAGAAGATGCGGGAGGATGGGTAGGCTGTTGATGATGCCCTTTACGCACTAGCAATGGGTCCTGATACTCGGGTAAGACATTATGAATCTTGCGTTGTTGGAGATGTGCGCTACAACACGCTTGCACGCGACGAATGCGGGAAGACACAAAACAGTGCCATCATGAGCACGGATAAGTATGTTCTAGAGACAACTGAAATGTATGCTAACATAACAGACATTGTTCAGTTGAAGTATATCTCCAGTTTGGAGGATCATCGGTGTGTGGTTCTGTTGTGCTGTCGTTGGTATAACTTGTTTTCCAAGATCGCAATACCCAGAGCTGGTGATTATTTCAAATCCATCAATGTTAAGGCGGCATACTAGACCAACGAGCCTTTTATTTTGGCAAATCAAGCAACATAGATATTTTTCTTGGAAGACACATTAGCACGTAGCGATGACTGGAGAGTATTGCAAAGGTTTGAGCAGAGGAATTCGTTTAATGAAGTTGCACAACAAGATGCTGCTTACACTGCTCCTGATATACAAGATTCCACAGATGTTCCTAATATCTTTGAGAACCATCACATCAATGATGTTGGCAAAAAGATTGCCTGTCGTGTTGTGGACATACAAGAGTTGATCAAGAAGAAGCCAACGTTTGAGGACATTGAGCGTGAATAAGAAGATGACACTCTGGGGAATTACAATTCAGACTGATACACATGGCGAAGATGTTGAGCTGCTGCGGATGCTGATTAGATTGCTTTTGTCGTATTTGCCTTTCAGAAGACATTTTTTATCTACTATGTGAAATTGTGTTCGCTATGACAACTGAAACCTGATGAACGTGTTGTTTAGTATTTTGCTGTGAGAACATCACTTGTTATGTATGTTCATTTGTGTTTAGTGATTGTATGAAGACTAAAACATGATGACATTGTTGTCTAGTTGTACTCATATTTGGCTGTGAAACTTGAATTTGATGACATAGTTTGTTGTTGGACAGCAATTTGCTCGACGTCTTCGAATGGGAACAAAGCTGAACCGACAGGGCCTCTACCAATTTATTTATTTATTACCAAAAGGCTCTGCTATTTATTTATTTATGAGCAAAAGGGGATACCCCCAATTTATGTTAATAGAAATCATTAGATGTTCACAACACTACGCCCAGCCTGCTACATAGGTTTCATTCATTACTAGTTTCAGCAAAGTGCTCATGTCATAGTCACTGAATACATCACGAGTGCTACATACACTGCAAATAAAGAGACAATCATCCTACAGAGCACATCGATTTTTTCCATTATCTTCACAAGCTCTTTCATCTCCTCATTGTTGTCAAGGCCGTTCAGCAGCTGTTGCTTGGCCATGATTAGAGGGACTGCATCTTTAACCTTCTGCTCTGCATCTTCCTCTTCTGTCGTTCCTTTAGTTACCTGTCCAACGCCCCAACCTGCTGGTATTGGGATTGCTCAGCTAACCAAATAATCAGCGTAGTTGCATTCCCCTACATCAGCAACTTCCAAGAAATAGAAATCACACGAATCTTCCCTTTTCTACATGAATCAAATTGGAAGATCATCAACCAAATTATTAAAAGTATCACAAACTGAAAGCAGCAGAACAACACTTAAACATATTATTACCCCATGACTCAGGCATTTGTAGAAGACTCAGCCAGGGTTGAGGATTGTGGTTGAGACGTGACGGATGACTCTGCGTGATTTGTGGTAGTGACACCACACCAATGGGAGCGGGTTGCGATGAGCAACCGGCTGCGGTGCGTGTGCTGGCGGGGGTGTGATGAGACCCACAAGCGATGGTACGGGTGGCGACTTGGCGCATATCTGGTTGTTGCCTTCTGAAGAGCAGGTGGACGAGTAGCCAGCGGACATGGTTGCTGCGGCTAGAGCTTTTGATGCTAGGCAGAGTAAGTAGAGAAGAGGACAAGCGAACGTTGGATTTGGCAGTTTCATTACTTGCAGAATAGCATAGCACCATATGTAGTCATAGTCTAGGTTTCAATTCGAACCAGCTATAGGAGCACGTCTCTCTTTTTTGTAAAACTCAGCAACGTCTCTTTACTGGTACACTAGCTTGTTCTGTACGCCTTCTCAAGTCTTTGATTTTCTTTTCTTTTTTGCGAGGAAGGAAGGAGGACAAAATTGAGATTTCCTGGGACTCGAACCCAAACCTCTCGGTTGAAAACCAAGGGTTCTAGTAACTTATGTGGCGAATGTTCCTTGGGAGGAGGACGGCAGATGAATGCATTTTCCTCGCAATTTTAGTTGCGACGCAAGATCGAACGGTCGTAGTTTCGGGAATGTTATCAGGCGAACGAGCCCAGTTTTTCTTTTCTTCCTATATATAAAAAAGTATGCTACTTGGTGTCAGCTTAGTCAACAAACGATTGTGACAACCTTACCGTTGGATTGACATTCAACGTCCGTCGTGTTTCTTCAGTCTCTTCTTCCTCCAGCCGCCAAAGCCAAACCAGTGCCGGCGGGACCGCCTGCTCCCGCCTCCCACGGCTGGCTGTGCTGCCGCGCACGCATCGTGGCCACATCGCACCCTAAAACATTGCGCATATTCCACGGCTCCTGTTCGTTCCCGTCCGAGGTCTCACCATCGTCCTCCACCTTGGTTCACTCGCCACGGTGCCGCCCTCTGGTGTTGTTAACATGGCCAACAACCGAGAGGAATAAGGAGATGACTGTACATTGTGAGGATGACAGTAGGGACCCAGCAATGCGCAGTAGTTTTGTTTTTTCCGGACGGAGAAGGGTATCAACTAGGTTGTTCAGGAGTTTTGGCCCGTCTAGCACATGACCAGCCCAGTTTGTTTTTTCCTTTCTGAAAATGGCTAGCCCGGCTATTTTGTTTTTTGCAGAATAACCAACACTGGCCTACTTGTTTTTCTATGCCCTGCTGTGCTGGAAATCTTTCAAGACGAGCAGGGATGCATTTTGCCCAGGAAATGGGCTATAAGTAATAAAAAATGGGCTATAAGTAATATTAAATGGGCTATAAAATGAAAAAATACAGCACACAGGCAATTAGTTCCAAAATACTTTTTTCTTTCGGATTTTGATATTTTAAATTTCATTGTTTTTGTGCGGGTAAAATTTCATTGGATTTAAATTAAGGTATGTTTAGTTTTTAAATTAATTTGAATCTGGCTAGAAATTTCGGGATGTATGCTGTTTGGGACATATTTGGAGGCTGGCTTGTGGGTCTACTAGGTTGACGTGTACGAAAGGCTTTGTCAACTTAGGCCACAAATGTTAATCCAACGGCCGTGCTGCTTCTTCAATATCTGATCTTCTTGCTCCAGCCGCCCAAACCAGCGCCGGTGGGACTGCCTGCTCCCGCCTCCCGTGGCCGGCTGTGCTGCCGCACATGCCGCACCGCCCCACCCTACTCCATTGCTGGCCAGGCCATTCCTCTACTCACCCACACCTCCTATTATTTTCCGGCAACGGCAACCGGACAAGTAAACCCTCATACTCCCCACCGCGTGGGCAACCACTGCCAAGTCTTCCCCGGCTCCATGTCACTCCCTTCCTTGGCCTCGCCGTCGTCCACCGCCCTGGTGCTCTCGGCGCGCCGTGGTCAACATGGTCAACGAACGACATCCATCGGACATGGAATGTACATGGAGAGGCTGACAGCTAGGTCCACGGCCGCACACAAGGAAATTCCACCTTATTACATGCAAAATAATGATTACTCCACCTGACATCTGGGACCCATCGGAAGGGCCTCTGTATTCCGTGAAAAAATGTTCCCCCCGCTGACAGGTCAGACCCACCAGCTATATCTTCGCACGCAAGGAAGTGCCTCCTTATTACGCACAAAAAATGAATACTCCCCCTGCTAGCTGGGACCCAGCATAGTGGGAGGCTGACATGTGGGCCTACTAAGTTGACGGGGACAGGGGGCTTTTTCAACTTAGTCAATATCAACGATTCTAGCTCCAGTGACCGTACGATGTTCATCCAACGTCCTTAGTGCTTCTTCAACCTCTGGTCTTCTTCCTCCAGCCGCCCAAAGCAGCGCCGGTCGTGCCGCCTGCTCCTGCCTCCCGCGGCCGGCTGTGCTGCTGCGAAGGCCTCGCCGGCCCTACTACTCCCACCGCTGGCCAGGACCTGCAGCGATGGCAGCCTCACACCGCAGCCGAACTAGTGAACCCTCTTACTCCACTCCGCGTGGGCATCCACTACCGCGTCTTCCCCCGCTCCGCATCGTCCCCTTCCTAGGCCTCGCCGTTGTCCACTGTCTTGGTGCTCTCGGCGCGGCGTGGTCAATGTGGTCAACGAACGACTTCCATCGGAAGAGTACTGTACGTGGAGAGGCTGACAGCTGGGTCCACGGCCGTAGAAAGAAAGTGCCTCCTCATTACGCGCAAAATAATGATTCCTCCACCTGACAGCAAGGACCCACTGGACGGGCCACCATATTTCACAAAAAAACGTTTCCCCCTGACTGCTGGGACCCACCAGCTACATCTTCGCATGCAAGGAAGTGCCTGACAGTCAGGACCCACCCGGTCGAAGCGTATGTAGCATTGTCATTCTGGTCGCGAACGTGTACGTACATACGATCGGTCCGTCTACGGGCTGCAGCGATGAACCATGGCCGTGCAAGGAACGGCACATGTCGTAGTAGAGGCACGCACATGTCGTAGTAGAGGCGCGCACGTAGCATGTACACGTACGTACATTGGCCAGGGTGCAAGAAAGTAAATATGGCAAAGTACGTACATACGAGCGGGGTCTCGAACGCCTACTCACGCATACGTACGGCCAGGACTCGTGTACATGGCTGTGGCTGGGTCGGAACGGAGAAACTACGTTGTCGTCGTGTTCATGGGGAGCCAACCGGCTGGGTTGGAACGGAATGCGTCGTCATGTTTATCGGGAGCCAACCGGCTTGGACAGAACATCCGATGGAAACAAGGCCTGGCGTACCGCAGAACGGAGGAAACGGCCTTGTGTTGACCGGCCACGGTGGAAACGGGATCCTGTTCATCGGGACGGGTCTGGTGTACCGCAAAACGGAGGAAACGGAGCTCCTACGGTCGAAGCGGGGTCCTGTTTATCGGAAGGGGTGTGGCATACCGCAAAATGGAGGAAACTGACTTGTGTTGGAGCGCTGTGGTCGAAACGTGGGTCCTGTTGATCGGGAGGGGTGTGGCGTACCGCAAAACGAGACTCCAGAGGATACTGTTCATCTCAAACGTCGACCTCCTCCAGCCTCCACGGGCTACTGTTCATCCACCGTCGACTTCCTCCAGCCTCCACCTGCGACTGTTCATCCACGGGCTCCTGTTCATCCAGCCACCATCGCGCGCTCCTCCACCGGCTACTGTTCAACCAGCCCACTCCACGGGGGTCCTGTTCAACCACCCCTCCACGGGCTACTGTTCATCCAGCCCTCCACCGGCTACTGTTCAATCAGCCCTCCACCGGCTACTATTCAACCAGCCATCCATGGGGTCCTATTCATCCAGCCCTCCACGGGGTCCTGTTCATCCACCGGCTTAATCGATCGGGGTACTGTTCATCCAGCGGCAATGGCCTCTACTACCACGGGTTCCTGTTCATCCAACCCCCACCGGGAACTGTTCATCCAAACCCCCCAACAACACTCACTGTTCATCTAGAGGCAGCATCGATCAACTTGAGTTAGCAGCAGTAGCGAAGGAATCACTCGGCTTCATTTAACAGTAAGGGATCGATCGATCGCTCGGGTTCAGTGTAATGCGTAGCCTGCAGTGCAATCGCTCAGGTTCCGTTAGAGCCCAACGCCTCGCTCGGGTTCAATTAGAGCCCAACGCCTCGCACCCACACGCGTACATGTATGAGAGAAACGCGTATCGCTCGGCCCCCGACCACCCACCGTAACCGGGAACTCCCCGATATTTTCCGCGCCCTCGCTTCTACCATGTTTTTTCCGTCATGGACGGCCCAAAGAATGTCATGCAGCTGCGTCTCCGTCCCGCCTAGGACGAAAAGCCCATTTTCTGTCATGATTTTTTTTCATCGAAGTAGGACCCCACCACATCTATGATGATATCGGGTTTTGTCACAATTATCGTCATAGAAGTGTCATAGGTATGACAGAACAAAAATTCGTTCGGCCCAAAATGTCACAGATGTATCTTTATTTTGTAGTGTGCTCCAGGTAATCCTACATTCGTAACTAGGTACAATGACCACCGCAAGATGAAATAAGCTTATTCATATGTTGACTTGCTGATTGCAGTGCGGAACGATCCTCTCATGTGTGGAGGAGCAAACAGGCAGTGCAGCCGAAGGTGGAAATCAACCAAGGACTTATGAAATTATATATAATCTTCCTCTGGCAGGTTAGTATCCCCTTCTTCCAGATGAACGTGTTTTGTCATGCCGAGCTATTGATATGTGCTACTGTTTTGCAACACCGTTTAAGTATAGCTATTGTTTTCCTATCTTTTCAGATTCAGGACAATGAAGATGATTTCAGGGGAACTGCACAATATGGACTCATGTTGAGTCATCTCTATTGCCTCATGTGTTTGCTGCGAATGTGTCAGCATCAATTGCAAGATGAGGCAGCTAGCTAGTTGTGGAGTTGCTAACATGTTCAAAGTTCTCACAACATTGAGAAGAAACAAGCATGCCTAGGCAATTAATGCATGTGCAGGGAGGTGCTACCTCTTGAGCACTGCGTTGGATTTCCCTGAAGAGGAGAGGATGATACAACAAAGTAGCGTAAGTATTTCCCTCGGTTTTTGAGAACCAAGGTACCAATCCAGTAGGAGGCTACGCGCGAGTCCCTCGTACCTACACAAAAACAATAGCCCAATGCAACCAACGCGCTTAGGGGTTGTCAATCCCTTCACGGTCACTAACGAAAGTGAGATCTGATAGAGATGATAAATAATATTTTTGTTATTTTTGGTATAGAGATGCAAAGTAAAAAGTAAAAGGCAAAGTAACAGCAAAGCAATAATAAAGTGATGGAGATTGATATGATGAGAAAGAGACCCGGGGGTCATAGGTTTCACTAGTGGCTTCTCTCAAGAGCATAAGTATTCTACGGTGGGTGAACAAATTACTGTTGAGAAATTGACAGAATTGAGCATAATTATGAGAATATCTAGGTATGATCATGTATATAGGCATCACGTCCGAGACAAGTAGACCAACTCCTGCCTGCATCTACTACTATTACTCCACTCATCGACCGCTATCCACCATGCATCTAGAGTATTTAGTTAAAAACAGAATAACGCCTTAAGCAAGATGACATGATGTAGAGGGATAGTTTCATGCAATATGATAAAAAAAACCCATCTTGTTATCCTCAATGGCAACAATACAATATGTGCCTTGCTTCCCCTTCTGTCACTGGGAAAGGACAACGCAAGATCGAACCCAAAGCTAAGCACTTCTCCCATTGCAAGAACAACCAATCTAGTAGGCCAAACCAAACTGATAATTCGAAGAGACTTGCAAAGATAACCAATCATACATAAAAGAATTCAGAGAAGATTCAAATATTATTCATAGATAGACTGGATCATAAACCCACAATTCATTGGTCTCAACAAACGCACCGCGAAAACAAGATTACATCGAATAGATCTCCACAAGAGAGGGGGAGAACATTGTATTGAGATCCAAAAAGAGAGAAGAAGCCATCTAGCTACTAAGTATGGACCCGTAGGTCTGAAGTAAACTACTCACACTTCATCGGAGGGTCTTGGATGATGATGTAGAAGCCCTCCGTGATCGATGCCCCTTCCGGCGGAGCTCCGGAACAGGCCCCAAGATGGGATCTCATGGATACAGAAAGTTGTGGCGGTGGAATTAGGTTTTTGGCTCCGTCCCCGATCGTTTGGCGGTACGTAGGTATATATAGGAGGAAGGAGCACGTCGGTGGAGCTTTGATGGGCCCACGAGGCAGGGGGCACGCCCTAGGGGGGCGCGCCCTCCACCTTCGTGACTTCCTCATGGCTTTCTTGACGGAGGGTCCAAGTCTCCTGGATCTTATCTGACGAGAAAATCACGTTTCCGAAGGTTTCATTCCGTTTGGACTCCGTTTGATATTTTGTTTCTCCGAAACACTGAAATAGGCAAAAAACAACAATTCTGGGATGGGCCTCCGGTTAATAGGTTAGTCCCAAAAATAATATAAAAGTGGAAAATAAAGCCCAATATTGTCCAAAACAGTAGATAATATATCATGGAGCAATCAAAAATTATAGATACGTTGGAGACGTATCAAGCATCCCCAAGCTTAATTCCTGCTCGTCATCGAGTAGGTAAGTGATAAAAAGAGAATTTTTGATGCGGAGTGCTACTTGGCATAATTTTAATGTAATTATTCTTAATTGTGGTATGAATATTCAGATCCGAAAGATTCAAGACAAAAGATCATATTGACATAAAAATGATAATACTTCAAGCATACTAACTAAGCAATTATGTCTTCTCAAAATAACATGGCCAAAGAAAGTTCATCCCTACAAAATCATATAGTTTAGTCATGTTTCATTTTTGTCACACAAGAATGCTCTGATCATGCACAACCCCGATGACAGGCCAAGCAATTGTTTCATACTTCAGTAATCTCAAACCTATAAACTTTCATGCAATATATGAGAACGAGCCATGGACATAGCACTATGGGTGGAATAGAATATAATGAGGGGGTTATGTGGAGAAGACAAAAAAGAAGAAATTCTCACATCAACGAGGATAATCAATGGGGAATGGAGATGTCCACCGATTGATGTTAATGCAAGGAGTAGGGATTGCCATGCAACGGATGCACTAGAGCTATAAATGTATGAAAGCTCAACAAAAGAAATTAGTGGGTGTGCATCCAACTTGCTTGCTCATGAAGACCTAGGGCACTTGAGGAGGCCCATTGTTGGAGTATACAAGCCAAGTTCTATAATGAAAAATTCCCACTAGTATATGAAAGTGATAACATGAGAGACTCTCTACTATGAAGATCATGGTGCTACTTTGAAGCACAAGTGTGGTAAAAGGATAGTAACATTGTCCCTTCTCTCTTTTTCTCTCATTTTTTTGGGCCTTTTCCTTTTTTATGGCCTTTCTCTTTTTTTGGGCCTTCTCTTTTTTATGGCCTTTCTCTTTTTTTATTCCTCACTTGGGACAATGCTCTAATAATGATGATCATCACACTTCTATTTATTTACAACTCAATGATTACAACTCGATACTAGAACAAAGATGACTCTATATGAATGCCTCCGACGGTGTACCGAGATATGCAATGAACCAAGAGTGACATGCATGAAAGAATTATGAACGGTGGCTTTGCCACAAATACTATGTCAACTACATGATCATGCTAAGCAATATGACAATGATGAATGTGTCATGATGAACGGAATGATGGAAAGTTGCATGGCAATATATCTCGGAATGGCTATGGAAATGCCATAATAGGTAGGTATGGTGGCTGTTTTGAGGAAGATATAAGGAGTTTTATGTGTGAAAGAGTGTATCATATCACGGAGTTTGGATCCAGCGGCGAAGTTTGCGCCAACTCTCAATGTGAGAAAGGGCAATGCACGGCACCGAAGAGGCTAGCAAGGATGGAAGGGTGAGAGTGCGTATAATCCATGGACTCAACATTAGTCATAAAGAACTCACATACTTATTGCAAAAACTACAAGTCATCAAAAACCTCGGCACTACGCGCATGCTCCTAGGGGGATAGCTTGGTAGGAAAAGACCATTGCTCGTTCCCGGGCGTCACTCATAAGGAGGACAATCAAATAACACCTCATGTTTCAAATTTGTTGCATAACATTTACCATACGTGCATGCTACGTGACTTGCAAACTTCAACACAAGTATTTCTCAATTTCACAACTACTCAACTAGCATGACTTTGATATTATTACCTCCATATCTCAAAACAATCATCAAGCATCAAACTTTTCTTAGTATTCAACACACTCATAAGAAAGTTTTATTATTAATCTTGCATACCAAGCATATTAGGATTTTAAGCAAATTACCATGCTATTAAGACTCTCAAAATAATCTAAGTGAAGCATAGTTTCTATAAAACAAATCCACCACCGTGCTCTAAAAGATATAAGTGAAGCATTAGAGCAAAACTATAAAGCTCAGAAGATATAAGTGAAGCACGTAGAGTATTCTATCAAATTCCAAATCATGTATGGCTCTCTCAAAAGGTGTGTACATCAAGGATGATTGTGGTAGACTAACAAGCAAAGACTCAAATCATAAAAGACGCTTCAAGCAAAACACATATTATGTGGTGAATAAAAATATAGCTCCAAGTGAAGTTACCGATAGAAGTAGACATAAGAGGGGATGCCTTCCGGGGCATCCCCAAGCTTTGGCTTTTAGGTGTCCTTAGATTATCTTGGGGGTGCCATGGGCATCCCCAATCTTAGGCTCTTGCCACTCCTTGTTCCATAATCCATCAAATCTTTACCCAAAACTTGAAAACTTCACAACACAAAACTTAAAGTAGAAAATCTCGTGAGCTCCGTTAGCGAAAGAAAACAAAAGACCACTTCAAGGTACTGTAATGAACTCATTCTTTATTTATATTGGTGTTAAACCTACTGTATTATGACTTCTCTATGGATTATAAACTATTTTACTAGCCATAGATTTATCAAAATAAGCAAACACACGAAAATCAGAATCTGTCAAAAACAGAACAACCTGTGGTAATCTGTAGCTAGCGCAAGATCTGGAAACCCAAAAATTCTAAAATAAATTTATGGACGTGAGGAATTTATCTATTAATCATTTGCAAAAAGAATTAACTAAATAGCGCTTTCCATATAAAAATTACAGCAGTTCTCGTGAGCGCTAAAGTTTCTGTTTTTTTACAGCAAGTTCAACAAGACTTTCCCCATGTCTTCCCAACGGTTCTACTTGGTACAAACACTAATTAAACACAAAAAACACAACCAAAACAGAGGCTCGATAAATTATTTATTGCTAAACAGGAGCAAAAAGCAAGGAATAAAAATAAAATTGAATTGCCTCCCAACAAGCGCTATCGTTTAACGCCCCTAGCTAGGCATAACAAGCAAGAATAGATCTAGGTATTGCCATCTTTGGTAGGCAATCCATAAGTGGCTCTCATGATAGATTCATATGGTAATTTTATTTTATTTCCAGGGAAGTGTTCCATGCCCTTTTTTAATGGAAATTGAAATCTAATATTCCCTTCCTTCATATCAATAATTGCACCAACCGTTCTAAGGAAAGGCCTACCAAGAATAATAGGGCAAGAAGGATTGCAATCTATATCAAGAACAATAGAATCTATGGGCACATAATTCCTATTTGCAACAATAAGAACATCATTAATTACTCCCATAGGTGTCTTAATGGTGGAATCCGCAAGATGCAAGTTTAGAGAGCAATCATCAAAATTACGGAAATCTAGCAAATCATACAAAGTTTTGGGAATAGTAGGAACACTAGCACCCAAATCACACAAAGCATAAAACTTATAATATTTAATTTTAATTTTAATAGTAGGTTCCCACTCATCATAAAGTTTTCTAGGGATATAAACTTTCAACTCAAGTTTTTCTTCATAAGATTGCATCAAGGCATCAACGATATGTTCGGTAAAGGCTATATTTTGACTATAAGCATGAGGATATTTTAGCACGGATTGCAACAAGGAAATACAATCAACTAAAGAGAAATTTTCATAATTAAATTCCTTGAAATCCAATATAGTGGGTTTAGCATCATCTAGTGTTTTATTTCTTTTAATCCCACTTTTATCAATTTCATCATCAAGATCTAAATACTCCGAATTTTTAGAACACCTTCTAGGTAAAGGTGGATCATATTCAGTCCCATCATTATCAAGATTAATATTGCAAAACAAAGATTTAATAGGAGACACATCAATAACTTTTAGATCTTCATCATTATTTTCATAGGAACTAGAAGAACACGCTTTAATAAAGGCATATTTCATAGCACGCATCCTAGCGGTTCTTTCCTTGCACTCATCAATGGAAATTCTCATGGCTTCGAGAGACTCATTGATATCATGCTTAGGAGGAATAGATCTAAGCTTTAAAGAATCAACATTAAGAGAAATTCTATCAACGTTCCTAGCCAAATCATCAATCTTAAGCAATTTTTCTTCAATCATAGCATTAACATTCTTTTGCTAAGAAATACATTCTTTAATATTAGATTCAAAATCAGAGGGCATCTTATTATAATTTCCATAAGAATTGTTGTAGGAATTACCATAATTATCAGAGGGATTACTAGGATAAGCCCTAGGATTGAAATTTCCTCTATACGCGTTGTTACCAAAATTATTCCTACCAACAAAATTCACATCCATAGATTCATTATTATTCTCAATCAAAGTAGACAAGGGCATATCATTAGGATCAGAAGTAACACTCTTATTAGCAAATAATTTCATAAGTTCATCCATCTTTCCACTCAAAATATTAATTTCTTCTATCGCATGCCCCTGTTTATTAATAGATCTTTCAGTATGCCATTGAGAATAATTAACCATAATATTATCTAGCAGTTTCGTAGCATATCCTAAAGTGATTTCCATAAAAGTGCCTCCCGCAGCCGAATCTAAAAGATTTCTAGAAGCAAAATTCAATCCGGCATAAAATTTTTGTATAATCATACACAAATTCAAACCATGAGTAGGGCAATTACGTATCATTAATTTCATTCTCTCGCAAGCTTGTGCAACATGTTCATGATCAAGTTGCTTAAAATTCATAATATCGTTTCTAAGAGAGATGATCTTAGCGGGGAAAATACTTAGAGATAAAAGCATCTTTCCACTTGTTCCATGAATCAACACTATTTTTAGGCAAAGTTGAAAACCAAGCTTTAGCACGATCTCTAAGCGAAAAAGGAAATAGCTTCAATTTAACAATATCATTATCGACATCTTTCTTCTTTGGCATGTCACACAAATCAACGAAGCTATTAAGATGGGTAGCGGCATCTTTAGTAGGAAGGCCGGAAAACGGATCTTTCATGACAAGATTCAGCAAAGCAGCATTAATTTCACAAGATTCAGCATCGGTAAGAGGAGCAATCAGAATGCTAAGGAAATCATTATTGTTGGTATTGGTGAAGTCACACAATTTAGTATTATCTTGTGCCATCGCGACAAACAAGCAACCCAACACACGAGCAAACAAAAAGCAAACGGGAAAAAAGAGGCAAATAGAGAGGGAGGATAGAGAGAGAGAGGGTGAATAAAACGGCAAGGGTGAAGTGGGGGAGAGGAAAATGAGAGGCAAATGGCAAATAATGTAATGCGGGAGATAGGGATTGTGATGGGTACTTGGTATGTTGACTTTTGCGCAGACTCCCCGGCAACGGCGCCAGAAATTCTTCTTGCTACCTCTTGAGCACTGCGTTGGATTTCCCCGAAGAGGAGATGATGATGCAGCAAAGTAGCGTAAATATTTCCATCGGTTTTTGAGAACCAATGTATCAATCCAGTAGGAGGCTACGCGCGAGTCCCTCGTACCTCCACAAAAAAAATAGCTCAACGCAACCAACGCGCTTAGGGGTTGTCAATCCCCTCACGGTCACTTACGAAAGTGAGATCTGATAGAGATGATAAATAATATTTTTGGTATTTTTGGTATAGAGATGCAAAGTAAAAAGTAAAATGCAAAGTAAAAGAAAAGCAATAATAAAGTGATGGAGATTGATATGATGAGAAAGAGACCCGGGGGCCATAGGTTTCACTAGTGGCTTCTCTCAAGAGCATAAGTATTCTACGGTGGGTGAACAAATTCCTGTTGAGCAATTGACAGAATTGAGCATAGTTATGAGAATATCTAAGTATGATCATGTATATAGGCATCACGTCCGAGACAAGTAGACCGACTCCTGCCTGCATCTACTACTATTACTCCACTCATCGACCACTATCCAGCATGCATCTAGAGTATTAAGTTAAAAACAGAGTAACACCTTAAGCAAGATGACATTATGTAGAGGGATAGTTTCATGCAAATATGATAAAAAACCCCATCTTGTTATCCTCGATGGCAACAATACAATACGTGCCTTGCTGCCCCTTCTGTCACTGGGAAAGGACACTGAAAGATCGAACCCAAAGATAAGCACTTCTCCCATGGCAAGAACAACCAATCTGGTAGGCCAAACCAAACTGATAATTCGAAGAGACTTGCAAAGATAACCAATCATAAATAAATGAATTCAAAGAAGATTCAAATATTATTCATAGATAGACTGGATCATAAACCCACAATTCATCGGTCTCAACAAACACACCGCAAAAAGAAGATTACATCGAATAGATCTCTACAAGGGAGGGGGAGAACATTGTATTGAGATCCAAAAAGAGAGAACAAGCCATCTAGCTACTAACTATGGACCCGTAGGTCTGAAGTAAACTACTCACACTTCATCGGAGGGGCTTGGATGATGATGTAGAAGCCCTCCGTGATCAATGCCCCTTCCTTTGGAGCTCCGGAATAGTCCCCAATATGGGATCTCGTGGATACAGAAAGTTTCGGCGGTGGAATTAGGTTTTTGGCTCTGTCCCCGATCGTTTGGGGGTACGTAGGTATATACAGGAGGAATGATGTAACATCCCAAAATTCTAAATTTTGGAATGTTATAATAAATAGATAGATTTGACTGATTGTTTGACTGAAAGTGAGTGAATTCGAAACTTTTGAAAGTTAAATGAGAGGGAATAAAAGGACTTTCCCAAACTTTCATATTTGCTTTCTGATCTCCATGAATTCAAATGCTTTTCAAACACAAAACCCTTGAGCGAAGATGATATGACTTCTTCCATTTAAATTAAATTAAAAGGGTTGTTGAAAATATTTGAATTTCATTTGAAAATATTTCCAATTCTGAAACTTTATGCAACTCAATGATTTTCACGAGAGAAGATAAAATGACTTCTTCAAATTATATGAAATATGAGTTGGGAGTTTCAAAGAATTAAATTCAAAGTTCTTTTGAATTTATTTTCATTTGGAATGTTATACATTAGATCATCATGCATATCTTATTTTCTTGCATTTTGGTCGATCCTAGAAATTTCACGCAACTCAAGGACCTTCGGAGAGAGTTGGAGATTTCGTTATTTTCATATTTGAGAGTTTTCTCGAATTTGAAAAGAGGACCATTTGATTTATTTATTTCATCTTCAATTATTTTTCCGATATCAAAATATGAGAGAGGGAATAATATGACTTTCCCAAAATATAGGAAAAATGAAGATTCAATAAATAGATCAAATTTCGTTTTCCGGTGTTTGTTTGTTTTTCTTTGGATAGGGAAAAATGCGCATTTTCGAAAATTGCATTTTAGGTCCGGAGAAAAGTTCATTTTTGTTCGGCTCATTTTTAGGGGTCGGGGAAAATTTACTTTAGGTTTTTCGGAGTTCGTTTAGTTTCTTTTTCTTTTGTTTTCTGCGCGCGAAAATCAGTTAAAAAAAACAGGAAACTCCCGCCAGGCCAGCCGTGCCGAAGGCCCAGCCAGCCGGCCTCCTCCCAGCCGCGCGTGCGCCAGCGCCAGGCGCAGGCAGCCAGGCCGCCGCCTCTTGCCTCTTAGCCGAGTCCTAAAAGGACTCTAGGCTAGCCCTTTTTCCTTTGTTTCGTTTTCCTTTTCCTACTCTATTTTCTTGTCCCCTACCCCAAGTAATCTCTCCCCTCTCCTATATAAATACCCACATAGACCCCCCCTCTCCTCACACCAAAAAACCCAAACCCCCTCTCATCCCCAAGCCGCGCCCCACCCCACGCCCCTCACCCGCCGCCGCGCCCCTCACCCGCCGCCGCCGCCCTTATAGCGCCGCCGCCGCTGCCCTAGCACGCCGCCGTCGCCACCGTTCGCCCCGCCTCGCCGGAGGTAGCCCCGCGCCTCTCTTTTTCTTCCCCGCGATTCGGTTCTTTTAAAAGAAACCGTTCCGGTTATATTTTCCGGTTTTTCTCTTCGATTCTTCGTTTCGGTTTCTTTTCCGAAACCCTAGATCGGTTTTCCGTTTTCTTTTTCGGTTTCTTTTCCGAAAACCCTAGATCGGTTTTCGTTCTTCTTTCGGACCGTTCGTCTCAACGAACGTGATCACCGATTATTCCCGATTGACGACATCCGTTCGTTTAACCGTTCGTCTCTTTCTTTTCGTCGGATTTATTCCGCGATCGTGATCTCAGATCCGATCTTCGTTCTAGTTTATCTTCTCACCCGTTTATCAGAATCAGGTGATTCAAGCGCCTGGAGTTTCGTCTCGAAACCGCCGTTCCGTATAATCAACTTGAACAAGTTTTTGCTATGCTAAAATTTGACCTAGTTTCAACTTGCTAGAACCGAGTTGTTTTCTTCCGCCGTTTGTTTTCCGTCGTTTGTTCGGTTCATTCTTTCTTTGCAACCGGAGTTCTTAAGTTGAACTTTCTGATTCGTTCTCTCGTTCGAGTTTTACTTGTGCATTAGATGAGTACTTATTGTGTGGTTACTATTGTTTGCTTACGATAGATTGACCGGAGTGTGACGAGTAGATCTATCAAAGAGTTTTAAGTGCGAATCATCCTCATCTACATTGCAGGCAAGTTCACACTTTGATCATACCTTTTCTACAACCTAGTTTTGTTGCATTAGATCAATCCTCACACATTGCATGATTAGGATCTAATTAAATTGTGGGATGGGAAGTAGATGAGGTAGTACCTAACAACCTTTGGGAGTTACTTCTACGTTTGCTTATTATGCCATGCTATGCTAGTAGACGTGGATTGGGTGAGTGATATCCATGACAGATGTGAGTTTGTTAATTTTAATGGTTTATCTAAGGTGGCAACTTAAACACACATCTGGGTGGATTGAGGCACCTGATGTCTATCAGGACTTGCCTGTTTTATTTTGGACCGCCACCCAGGCTCAAAGGGATCATAAGATCTTTCATGCTAGAAACATCCGTGTGCAGCCACAAGCCATTATGGGCTCTGGCATAGTTGACTAAGTTGTGCGAACTCTTACAGTGATGGACTAGCAGATGTAGGGGATGTAGGTGTACCGGTCTACCCAATCGTAAGGTGCTAGCGCTTCTGAAAGGCTATGTCTCGGTCATCCGTCTTCTCAAACACCATGTAGTGCGAGAAACCAAACGGAGGCGATCGAGTCTTGTGGGGAAAAGTGCGCAAACCTCTGCAGAGTGTACAAACTAATCATGATTAGCCGTGTCCCCGGTTATGGACAACTTGAGTATCTAGTACTTGAATATCATGTGAATCTCAACATGTTACTCCTAATTAATGTTGTTGGGTTTTGATTATTTTTAATTGGGATTGGGAATGCTGTCAACCATTCTCAATGTTCAACAACCACCATGATAGTTAAATAAATTTATTCCTTTGCAGTAGGGAAAAATTGGCTTTACGCAAAAACCTTATAACCATAGAGCTTTTCCACCAGCCAAATATGCATGTAGTGATAGCCATTGTTCATTATTCTCTATGGTGTGAATTTGCCAGTACATTCAATGTACTGACCCGTTTCGGCCTGCAACGTCTCATGTTGCAGGTTTCTTACGACGAGTAAGTGTTACGTTAGGGTTACGATTTCTACACTCAACTTTGCCGTTGGTGTTGATGGGAATCCACAACCTTGTTGCTTCCGCTATTTTGGATTTGAGGTAATAGTATTTACGTTACTTTATACATGTGATTTACCTCTGTTATAAATCCTTCGAGTACTGTGTGTGTCAGCATACCGATCCAGGGATGACACATAAGCACAGAGACTTGATCCATTCGGGTCGGGTTGCTACAAATGAGTACGTCGGTGGAGCTTTGAGGGGCCCACGAGGTAGGGGGCACGCCCTAGGGGGCGGGGCGCCCTCCACCCTCATGACCGCCTCGTGGCTTTCTTGTCGGAGGGTCCAAGTCTCCTGGATCTTATCTGATGAGAAAATCACGTTTCCAAAGGTTTCATTCCGTTTGGACTCCGTTTGATATTCTGTTTCTCCAAAACACTGAAATAGGCAAAAAATAGCAATTCTGGGCTGGGCCTCCGGTTAATAGGTTAGTCCCAAAAATAATATAAAAGTGGAAAATAAAGCCCAATATTGTCCAAAACAGTAGATAATATAGCATGGAGCAATCAAAAATTATAGATACGTTGGAGACGTATCTGGAGGCCCTTTGCTCAGAGAAGCATAGACTAATTTTCTTTATTTCCACACCTTCTCACGGCTTTGTATTGGTTATAGTATGGTGAATCATTGAGATGCATAAACATGCTGAACTTTTGTTCTTCTGAATGTTAGTATGCATACCATATCTTCTGAAGCTTAGTTTAATGTGAATGTTGACTAGCATGTGAACCTTTATATCTAGTAAGTACTCCCTCCGTCCCAAAATATAAGAACGTTTTTAACACTAGCATAGTATCAAAAACGTTCTTATATTCTGGGACAGAGGGAGTATATTGTAGGCCTGTTATTTGACACCTCACTTTGCCGCGCTACGCGACCAGTGTGAGTGTCTGCATCCAGTACCTCATCCTCTAATTTGGTGGTTGCCAAGTTGTAAAAGGTTACCGATGAGTTGCCATAAGCTGGAGGCGTCTCTTTTTTTCTTTCGAATGGGCAATAAGATGGAGAGTGTGTTGGGCTGCCTCTAGCACAAGGCCCTCCAGTACGAAACACGGTCAGCCGACTGGGCCGATACAAAAGCCTATCCATCTTAAAGCCCATTTGTTTTTTTGTTTTTTGTGACGAGAAGCCCATATTTCTTGAAGATGGGGCGATCCCAGAAAAACCCTCTTTCCTCCTTACTTCCACTTATACTGCAGCTCGCTCTCCCGCTTCCATCTGCCCCCAATTCCCCTTGCTCCCCATCTTCCTCACTCATCCAGAAAACCCCTCGCTCACCTTCTTCCTCACTCGTACAGAAAACGCCTGATCCTCTTCTTCCACTCCTACTGAAAACCCCATCCCTCCTTCTTCCCCACTCGCACTGCCACTAGGCTCGTCGCTGGCTACTCTGCTCAAACCCATGAGCTCGGTGTGATGCCCACAAGGAAAATGGAGTCGGCTGGCCCTAGCGCCAAGAAGATGAGGCTCCCGCCAGCGGCGATGCCGGTTGTAGATCCCGCATCCCACAGAGCGGGGAGAAGTGGCGAGCCCCCCCCCCACCTGGATCTGATCGAGGAACCGGTAGAATCTCCGGCGGACCGCATCAGCGATCTCCCGGACATCATCCTTGAGGAGATCATCTTGCTTCTCCCCACCAAGGATTCCCGCCGCACACAAGTCCTCTCAACTCGGTGGCGCCCTCTATGGCGCACCGCGCCCCTCAATCTCGACTATCATCAGATATCTGTCCTTCCTGAATTTGATCTCCTCAGAGCCATCGTCTCCTCTCACCAGCAGGGCCTCGTTCAACACCTCTGAATCCTGACACGCTACCTGCTGTCCGTACCCGGCATGGTGGAAGCTTGGCTGACATCCCCTGTATTCGGAAAACTCCAGTAGTTTGAGTTCTACCATTACCACGAAAGTTTCATACCACGAGCACACCAAGAATTCGTGCCCACACCACCGTTGTCAATCTCGCGGTTTCCTCCTCTCTCCACACTGCCACCTTCGCTCGGTGCCATCTACCAGACGATCTGGTACAAATGCTTCGACTCACACTGCTAAAAAAACTTTCGCTTTTGGTGGTTTATCTGTTGGAGGCCTCACTGCACAACATCATCCACTCCAGTTTCCCTTCCTTGGAGCGATTGCTGATTGTTTTGGGAATAGAAATCCCTATCAGTTGTCTCCAAATAAAGTCGCCTCACCTTAAAAGCATTGGAATTTGTTTTGAAGGACAGTAGCTCATCATCGAAGATGCCCCTTCACTTTGAAGGTTTCTCCTTGATAATTGTTATAAACCTTCGCAAATAACTGTTGTCGCTGCGCCCAAACTGGAGACCTTGGGTGTAATTTGTGATCTGTTTAATGATCACCAGAAGTTGGTGTTTGGTTCCTCACTTTTTCAGGTACCGTATATTATCATCTACACATTTGTAATCATAAGCTGCATTTTTCATTTGTGCGCATAAGTTTAATATCATCTTGGAGTACACTTTGGGTACTAATATTATGTTATATGCTCAATGAAGAGTTCGTCCATGGATAGCCTATCAATGCTCCTGAATTCTGTCAAGATCTTATATATCGGAATGTCAAGTTTTGATCTGAACATAATTATTGGCTTGCTGTGATGCTTTCGATCTCTGGAGAATTTATATATAGAGGTGATGATTTCATGCACATTGAAAGCCCGTATATATTGTACTAGAATTAACCGTTAAGTTGTCGCTCTTTCTTCATATTCTTTTTTCAGACCTTAACCATTTTCAATCTTCATGTCTACTTAGGTATAATCAATCGGTGGCGTAATAAGCACCGGGATTTTCTCAGTTATCATGACATTCCTTTGAGGACAATAACGAAGGAAAGATTTGCATCCAACCAGGCAAACAAAAGCTATGTCACATTCTTCCTGTTGAATGCGAGGTTACTATTGTCCATGAGGCTTAAGTTTTACAGCAAGAGATTTCTCACGGACGAACACCTTGAACAGAAAAAAAAAGAAGTTTTAGGTGGACAAATTGGCTTCTAAACGTGCTCGGCTTCTATTTACAACAAGTTGTAGTCATGCTGAAATAATTTTTTTTGCACAGGATGTTGATTTTATAGATCAGACCGATCCATTTGTTTGTGACTGCGAAAAAGAGTGGTTGGGTTAGATGTTACTGCCATGTTCAATATGGGTTTTGTCTAAAAATTTGATGAACAATTAATCCTTGGGCTTTTTCTACCGTTTGTAAGCGTGAGTTGCATGTTTTTGCCCTCGTGGATGGCCCAAAGAATGTCATGCAGCTGCGTCCCCGGCCCGCCCAGGATGAAAAGCCCATGTTTTGTCATGATTTTTTGTCATAGAAGTAGGAGCCCACCACATCTATGATGATGCCGGGTTTTGTCACAATTATCGTCATAGAAGTGTCATAAGCATGACAAAAAATCCGTTCAGCCCAAAATGTCACAGATGTGTCTTTTTTTGTAGTGGAAACTTGTAATCAATTGATAGATAGATCACCAAATAAAATAAAGTGCAACAAGGTAGTTTTGTATTTATGGTTTAATAGATCTGCAAATAAAAGCAAATAAAAATATATCGCGAAGGCAAATATAATAAAGAAGAGACCTAGGGCCCGTAGGTTTCACTAGTGGCTTCTCTCGAGAAAAATAGCAAACGGTGGGTAACCAAATTACTATTGGGCAATTGATAGAACTTCAAATAATCATGACGATATCCCGGCAAGGATCATTATATAGGCATCACGTCCAAGACTAGTAGACCGACTCCTCCAGCATCTACTACTATTACTCCACACATCGACCGCTATCCATCATGGATCTAGTGTATTAAGTTCATGGAAAAATGGAGTAATGAAATAAGAACGATGACAGGATGTAGACAAGATCTATTTATGCAGAAATAGACCCCATCTTGTTATCCTTAATGGCAATGATACATACGTGTCGGTTCCCCTTCTGTCACTAGGATCAAGCACCGTAAGATCGAACCCATCACAAAGCACCTCTTACCATTGCAAGATAAATAGATCAAGTTGGCCAAACAAAACCCAAATATCGGAGAAGAAATATGAGGCTATAAGCAATCATGCATATAAGAGATCAAAGAATACTCAAATAACTATCATGGATAAAAAGATATATCTGATCATAAACTCAAAGTTCATCGGATCCCAACAAACACACCACAAAAAGAGTTACATCATATATGGATCTCCAAGAGACCATTGTATTGAGAATCAAAAGAGAGAGAGGAAGCCATCTAGCCACTAACTACGAACCCAAAAGTCTTCAAAGAACTACTCACGCATCATCGGAGAGGCACCAATGGACATGATGAACCCCTCTATGATGGTGTCTAGATTGGATCTGGTGGTTCTGGAACTTGTGGCGGTTGGAATTGATTTTCGTTGACTCTCATAGGGTTTCTGGAATTTTGGGGGTATTTATAGAGCAAAGAGGCGTTTCGGGAGGACACCGAGGTGGGCACAACCCACCAGGGCACGCCTGGGCATCTAGGCGCACCCTGGTGTCTTGTGCTCACCTCGGGCTCCCTCTTTGGTACTTCTTTGGCCCACTGGATGTCTTGTAGTCCAAAAAAATCCACAAAAAGTTTCGCTGCATTTGGACTCCGTTTGGTATTGACTTCCTACGATGTAAAAAACATGGAGAAAACAGTAACTGGCACTGGGCACTATGTCAATATGTTAGTACCAAAAAATGACTATAAAATGATTGTAAAACATCCAAGAATGATAATATAATAACTTGGAACAATCAAAAATTATAGATACATTGGAGACGTATCACACCGTAAAGATTTTAACCTTGGGCCCATGACCAAAACTCATCATTGAAGCACAAGTACCATTAAAAATGGCTAATGTGAAAGATTTGAGCAATCTATGCATAATGAGGGAGGGAGAGTTCATTGAGAGAACAACACTCCCCCCATGTCCATGCCTACATCTAGAACAAGATATAATGATGAGTGTGGTGGGGTGTGCCTAGATTCAAGCCACATTGCTCAAATCAATGATATTTAGCTCATGCCTTAACTTACGAAATCTTGCTTCATCTAGAGGCTTGGTGAAAATATCCACTAGTTGCTCTTGAGTGCTGATGTAGATGATATCAATATCTCCATGCTTGATGTGATCCCGAATGAAGTAATGACGAATCTCAATATGCTTCATCTTGCTATGTTGCACCGGATTGAGGGAGCTCTTGATCACACTTTCATTGTCACATATAAGAGGGACTTTGTCACAATTGACATCGTAATCCTTTAAAGTTTGCCTCATCCATAGCAATTGTGCACAACAACTTGGGATGGCTACATATTTGGCCTCGGTCGACGAGAGAGACACAATTTTTCCCCTTCGAAGACCAACTCACCAAAGAGCGACCAAAGAATTGGCACCCTCCGGAAGTTGACTTCCTCTCCACACAATCTCCCGCCCAATCCGAGTCCGAGTAACCCATGAGATCGAAGCATGCTCCTTTAGGGTACCATAAGCCAAACTTTGGGATATGAGCCAAATATCGAAAGATTCGGTTGACTGCCACATAGTGTCTTTCCTTACGTGCGGCTTGAAATCGTGCAAAAATTCCCACACTCAACATGTTATCCGGTCTAGATGCACAAAGGTAAAGCAAGGATCCAATCATGGAACGATATACCTTTTGATCTACAGCCTTACGAATGCGATCACTGTCAATCTTGCATTTGGTGGTCATGGGAAACTTGACCGGCTTGAAATCATCTAGCTTGAATCTCTTGAGCATGTCTTGGGTATACTTGGCTTGGTTGATGAACGCTCATTCTCTTCTTTGGTTGACTTCGAACCCTAGAAAGAACTACAACTCTCCCATCATTGACATCTCAAACTTATTTGTCATTAGAGCGGCAAACTCATCAGTGAAAGATTTGTTAGGAGAACCAAATATAATATCATCAACATATAGTTGGCATATGAACAAATCCCCTTTGACCCTCTTAGTAAAAAGAGTGGGATCGATTTTCCCAATTTCAAACCCATGATCTTGCAACACCTTGTTAAGGTGCTCATACCATGCACGTGGGGCTTGTTTAAGGCCATAGAGCGCCTTTTTGAGTTTGTATACATGAGTGGGGAGCTTGGGATCCTCGAATCCTGGTGGTTGTTTGACATACACCAACTCATTCAAAGGACCATTAAGAAATCCACTTTTCACATCCATTTGTTGCAATTTAAAATCATGACGAGATGCATATGCAAGCAAGATGCTAATAGATTCACCTCGTTTTTTTTGCCCGAACGCACTTCCTTGGGTGTGAAGATGTAGCTGGTAGGTCCCAACAGTCTCAGGGGAAACATTTTTTTCAAGAAATATGGTTGCCCATCTGGTGGGTCCCTGCTGTTAGGTGGAGGAATCATTATTTTTCTCGTAATAAGGAGGCACTTCCTTGCTGCGGCCGTGGACCCAGTTGTCAGCCTCTCCACATACAGTCCACGTACGATGGAGGCCGTTCCTTGACCACGCCACGCCGAGAGCACCACTGCGGTGGACGACGGCGAGGCCTAGGAAGGGGACGACACGGAGCCGGGGAAGACGCGGCTGTGGATGCCCACGCATAGAGGAGTATGAGGGTTCACTAGTTCGCTTGCGGTGTGAGGCCGCCGTTGCCGCATAGGGGGTGTGGGTGATTAGAGGGATGGCCTGGCCAGTGATGGGAGTAGTAGGGGCAGTGAGGCCTCCGCAGCATCACAGCCGGCCACGGGAGGCAGGAGCACGCGGCACGACCGGCGCTGGTTTGGGCGGCTTGAGCAAGAAGTCTAGAGGTTGAAGAAGCACTACGGCCGTTGGATGGACATCGTACGGTCACAGGAGCTAGAATCATTCATATTGACTAAGTTGACAAAGCCCTCCGTCCCTATCAACTTAGTAGGCCCACAAGTTAGCCTCCCACCAAGGTGGGTCCTAGCTAGCAGGGGGAGTATTCATTTCTTTCTGCGTAATAAGGAGGCACTTCCGGTTGGTCCGAGCTGATAGTGGGGGGAACGCTTTTTCATGAAATACGGTGGCCCGTCCGGTGTGTCCTTGTAGTCAGGGGGAAATGTTTTTTTCACAAAATACGGTGGCCCGCGGTCGGTCCCTGCTGTCAGGTGGAGGAATCATTATTTTCCATGTAATAAGGAGGCACTTCCTTGCTGCGACCGTGGACCCAGCTGTCAGCCTCTCCATGTACAGTCCACGTTTGATGGAAGCCGTTCCTTGACCACGTTAACCACGCTGCACCGAGAAGCCCTCCGTCCCCGTCAACTTAGTAGGCCCACAAGTCAGCCTGCCACTATACTGGGTCCCAGCTAGCAGGGTGAGTATTCATTTTTTGTGCGTAATAAGGAGGCACATACTTGCGTGCGAAGATATGGCTGGTGGGTCCGAGCTTTCAGCGGCGGTAAGGTTTTTTTCACGAAATACAGAGGCCCTTTCGGTGGATCCCAGATGTCAGGTGGAGGAATCATTATTTCACGCGTAATAAGGAGCCATTTCCTTGCGTGTGGCCGTGGACCCTGCTGTCAGCCTCTTCACCTATAGTCCACTTCACATGCATGTCGGTCGTTGACCATGTTGACCAGGCTGCGCCGAGAGCACCAGGACAGTGGACGACGGCGAGGCCTAGGAAGGGAACGACACGGAGCTAGGGAAGACTCGGCAGTTGTTTCCCACGTGGAGAGGAGTACGACTATACGAGGGTTTACTGGTTTGTCTGCCGTCGTCGGAGAATAACAGCAGGTGTGGGTGTGTAGAGGGATGTCTAGGCCAGCGATGGGAGTACGGTGGGGCGGTGAGGCATGCGTGGCAGCACAGCCGGCCACGGGGAGGAGGGAGAAGGCAGTCCCACCGGTGCTTGTTTGAGTGGCTAGAGTAGGAAGAGCAGAGATTGAAGAAGCACGACAGCCGTTGGATGGACATCCAATAGTCACTTCTTTTGCGTTAACCTTTATTTTAGGAAAGCCTCAAATCTGTGGAAAACAGCATACAACCCATCTGCCATTATTTCTAATAATTTAAAGCCCATTTGCTAATGCTTAAGGTTTTTTTGGAGCCCATATTCTTTTTGTTAGCATTATAGCCCATATTGTGGCCATGGTTAAAAAATTATACGAAATTTTGCATATTTCGGTGCGGTCCGAACTGTTTTTAATCCCGAAATTTTGAGTCACATTCAAACTGATTTTAAAAATAAATGTATATCAATATAAAATCCAACAAATTTTCCATGCATAAAAATCAAAGCAATTTAAAATCTCAAAATGAAAAAAAGAAATTTGAAACTAATTGTCGATTTGATGTGTTTTAAAAATGTACAACCCATTTCTCATTACTGATAGGCCATTTTCTCGGCCAGCCGAATGAAGCTCTCCTCGTCTTGAAAGATTTGCAGCCCAATAGGCCTGACAAAGCGACTTACTTGGCAAATCACAAAAAAAACTAGGCTGTGGCCGTGGAACCAGCTGCTGCCGTGGACCCAGCTATCAGCCTCTCCATGTAGAGTACTCTTCCGATGGAAGTCGGTCGTTGACCACATTGACCATGCCGCGCCGAGAGCACCAAGGCGGTGGACGACAGCGAGGCCTAGAAAGGGGACGAGGCGGAGCCGGGGAAGACGCGGTAGTGGATACCCACGCTGAGAGGAGTACGAGGGTTCACTGGTTCGGCTACGGTGTGAGGCTGTCGTCGCCGCAGAATAAGAGGGGGTGCGGGTGAGTGGAGGGATGGCCTGGCCAACGGTGGGAGTAGTATGGGGGCAGTGAGGCCTCCACGGCAGCATAGCCTGCCACGGGAGGCAGGAGCAGGCGACACGACCGACGCTGCTTTGGGCGGCTGGAGCAAGAAGACCAGAGGTTGAAGAAGAACTATGGCCGTTGGATGGACATCGTACGGTCACTGGAGCTAGAATCGTTCATTGACTAAGTTGACAAAGCCCTCCATCCCTGTCAACTTAGTAGCCCACAAGTCAGCCACCCACTATGGTGGGTCCCAGCTAGCAGGGGGGTCTTCATTTTTTTGTGCATAATAAGGAGGCACTTCCTTGCATGCGAAGATATAGTTGGTGGGTCCGAGCTGTCAGTGGAGGTAACGTGTTTTCGCGAAATACAGAGGCCCTTTTAGCGGTTCCCAGATGTCAGGTGGAGGAATCATTATTTTGTGAGTAATAAGGAGGAATTTCCTTACGTGCGGCCGTGGACCCAGCTGTTAGCGTCTCCACGTACAGTACACTTCAGATGCATGTCGGTCATTGACCACGTTGACCAGGCCATACCGAGAGCACCAGAGCTGTGGACGACGGCGAGGCCTAGGAAGGGAATGACACGGAGCCAGGGAAGACTCGTTAGTTGTTTCACACGCGGAGGAGTACGAGGGTTTATTGGTTCGTCTGCCATCCCCGGAGAATAATAGCAGGTGTGGGTGAGTAGAGTGTGACGCCCCAAGACCGATGCGCCAGGTGTCTTCCAGTTATTCGTTGCTATTGCCTTGTCATTCGCTTGCGTGTTGCATCTTGCCATGTCATCATGCGCATTGCATCATCATGTTTTCATACTTGCATCCGTCCGGGTCCCCCAGTTCTCCCCGTTGTCCGCTCTAAGCCCATACATACTCGCACGCACCCGCGGCATGTCTGAAATATTATTTTATAAGTGGCCAGAAAATGTTCTCAGAATGCGATGAAAGTTGGCATGCGGTGTTGTTATGTTGTCAGCAGGCCGCCTGTCAATTTTCGTCGCATTCGGAGCTCGTTTGATAGCCCAGCCGTTAAACATATGGCCGCAATATAGTCGGTCTAACGTCGGATGTTTTTGGTCTCCGGAAACAGCCGACAGGCTGCATTCCTCCTCTTTCCTCATAGACCACTTCCTCTCGACACAACCCACTATCCCCACCGGCATCCCACCTACCCCTTCTCGCGTCCGGAGCCGTCCCATGGTGATCGGAGGGTCCGGAAACCCCACAAATCCCCCCAAACCCTAACCCTGCCTATAAAAGGAGACCCCCCTTCCAATTCAGGACATTCCTTCCTCCCCTCCACGTTTTCCACGCCACCAACCAGCAGCCGCCACCTCCACCTTCTAGCCGCCGCACCCACCTCCATTTCCGTGCCCGACCAACCTCCTCGCCGCCACCTGGCGCGTTGCCAATGGCCAGCCGCCGCCAGCGCCGGCGCCCCGACCAACCGGGCGCCTCCATGTCTCCCTGCCTCCCTCCACCTCCCGCGGCCCTCAAGGCCCATCTAGAGCCCGCCCCGATCCCATCTGGGCCCGAGCTCCTCCCAAGCACCCCTGCCTGCAAGCGCCTCGCGCCGCCGCACGCTTGCCTCCCCTACGCCACCGACTGCCTCTGCCTGCGCCAGCAGCGCCGCCCACTGGTGACCTTCCTCACCAGAGTTCCTCCAGGTCCGACCACATCACCGCCCTCCTCTCTTTCCCTATCTGTATCGCTCTCTCTCATGGCCTCTCCCTCTTCCGAACTCGCACCATCTGCCATGGCGTGCGAGCTTGCCGTCGCCGGATCTCCACCAGCGCCGCCGGATACGGACGGATCAGGCGGATCCCGTCCGGATCCGCACCTCCGGGGCCGCCTTTGCTCCTCCCTGTCGTCGTTTGCCACGCAAGCCACGCCGCCGACCCCTCTGCTTGTGCGGGAGCGAGACGAGGACGACGCCCATGCTGCCCCATCGCCCTGGTGGGCCCTCTCGGCCTCCAAGGCCCAGCCACGCAACCGCCAGCCCATCACCGACCTGGGCCGAAGCCCATTGGGTGAGGCCACCCCCCTGAGCGCCTTCTTTTTTTCCTCTGCTGTTGGGACATGCTCTGTACAGCCAGTTTCGGCCCAACTCCTATTTTTTTCAGCGGACGATTTTTTTAATTATCCCGAGACTGCTGTTTTGCAGAAAAGCCCTTTAAGTCCATGCATTTAATAACTATATAACCATGCATCATTTGTAAAAACTTCAAATATGAAAAATGCTTAGAATTGCATCTAGATTCATAATATCCAACTTTCATGCATGTTTAAAATGTTTAAAATGATGTTTGGTTAAATTTGCTCCTATGCCATGCTAAATTGCTTTATTTCATAACTTAATAACCGTAGCTCCAAATTTAATAAACTTTATATGTAAATGGGATAGAAAAATGCCTAGTTTAACATGGTGCGCTCATATTGCATGTTTAACAACTCTAAAATATGGTTTAGGGCAGAACAGTACCAAATTCACAATATGCATATGGGAATTTTCCGGAATTGTTGTTGTTATTTCCGGCCTCATTTAAATTTGACTAGATATTTAGTTTACTTATGCTTCACCTCTTGCCATGCTAACCAACATTTAATATTGTTGAGTACATAAACGAGAGAGAACTAAACAATTGTTGTGGTGTTTCGTCATATTGAGCTCCACTTAACTTGTAGTTTTGCTTGTGCACTTTGCCATGCCATGCCTCAATAAACCGGACATGCATTATACTTGGTTGTGCATCATGCCATGCTTATGTGATGGTGGTTTACTATGTTGTTTCCTTCTTTCCGCTGTTTCTTCTTCGGGTTAGTCGTCGCGTTTGTGAGGATTCGTTCAACTACATCCATTTGTCTTCTTCATGGACTCCTTCTTCTTCCTTGCGGGATCCCAGCCGAGATGACCATACCCTCAAAATCACTTATATAGTTGCTTGCTAGTTGTTCGCTCTATCGCTATGTCGCGCTACCTACCACTTGTCATATCATGCCTCCCATATTGCCATGTCTAGCCTTTAACCCACCTTTCCTAGCAAACCGTTGTTTGGCTATGTTACTGCTTTGCTCAGCCCCTCTTATAGCGTTGCTAGTTGCAGGTGAAGATGAAGTTTGTTCCATGTTGGAACATGGATATTTTTGGGATATCACAATATCTCTTACTTAATGAATGCATATATATACTTGGTAAAGGGTGGAAGGCTCGGCCTTATGCCTGGTGTTTTGTTCCACTCTTGCCGCCCTAGTTTCCGTCATACCGGTGTTATGTTCCTTGATTTTGCGTTCCTAACGCGGTTGGGTGTTATGTGAACCCCTTGACAGTTCGCTTTGAATAAAACTCCTCCAGCAAGGCCCAACCTTGGTTTTACAATTTGCCTCATCACCACCTACTTTTCCCTTGGGAGTCGCGCTCTCGAGGGTCATCTTTATTTTAACCCCCCGGGCCAGTGCTTCTCTAAGTGTTGGTTTGAACCGAGCCGCCTGCGGTGCCACCTTGGGGAAACTCGAGGTCTGGTTTTACTCGTAGCTTGTCTCATCCGGTGTTGCCCCGAGAACAAGATATGTGCAGCTCCTATCGGGATGTCGGCGCATCCGGCGGTCTTGCTGGTCTTGTTTTACCATTGTCGAAATGTCTTGTAACCGGGATTCCGAGCCTGATCGGGTCTTCCCGGGAGAAGGAATATCCTTCGTTGACCGTGAGAGCTTGTGATGGGCTAAGTTGGGACACCCCTGCAGGCTTTGAACTTTCGAAAGCCGTGCCCATGGTTATGTGGCAGATGGGAATTTGTTAATATCCGGTTGTAGAGAACTTGAAATTTAACTTAATTAAAATGCATCAACCGCGTGTGTAGCCGTGATGGTCTCTTCTCGGCGGACTCCGGGGAGTGAACATGGTTCTTGTGTTATGGTTGTGCGTAAGTAGTTTTAGGATCACTTCTTGATCATTTCTAGTTCATGACCATTGCGTTTCTTCTTTTCTCGCTCTTATTTGCGTATGTTAGTCACCATATATGCTAGTGCTTGCTGCAGCTCCACCTCACTACCCTTTCCTACCCATAAGATTAAATAGTCTTGATCTCGCAGGTGTGAGATTGCTGAGTCCTCGTGACTCACAGATACTTCCAAACAGTTGTACGTGCCGATGATACCAGTGCAGGTGACGCAACCATGCTCAAGTGGGACCTCGATGAAGACCATGTTCGTTGTGTTGTTTCGTTCCCTGCTGATCAGTAGTGGAGCCCAGTTGGGACAATCGGGGATCTAGCATTTCGGGTTGTCTTCCTTTTATTTTGGTTCTGTAGTCGGACCTTGATTGTATTCTGGATGATGTATGTTTAACTTGTATTTGTGTGAAGTGGCTATTGTAAGCCAACTCTTTATCCCTTTCTTATTCAGTACATGGGATTGTGTGAAGACTACCCCTCTTGCGACAAACCTACCATGCGGCTATGCCTCTAAGTCGTGCCCCGACATGTGGGAGATATAGCCGCATTGTGGGTGTTACATAGAGGGATGGCTAGGCCAACGATGGGAGTACGTTGGGGCGGTGAGGCCTGCGCGGAAACATAGCTAGTCGTGGGAGGAGGGAGCAGGCAGTCCCGCCGGCGCTTGTTTGAGCAGCTGGAGCTGGAAGAGCAGTGATTGAAGAAGCACGACAGCTGTTGGATGGACATCCAACATTCACTGCTCTCGTGCGCATTATTTCTAATAATGTACAACCCGTTTGCTAATTATTAAGAATTTTTTTGGAGCCCATCTTCTTTTTGTTAGCATTACACCCCATATTTTGGCCACGGTTAAAAAGTATACAAAATTTTGCATATTTCGGTGCGGTTAACTGCTTTTAATACTGAAATATCGATTCACATTCAAACTATTTTGAAAAATAATTTATATAAATATAAAATCGAAATAATTTTCCATGCATAAAAATTAATGGAATTTAAAATATTGTAATGAAAAAAATTGAAACTAACTCCCGGTTTGATGTGTTTTAAAAATGTACAACCCATTTCTAGGGAAACCGAATGAAACTCTCCTCGTCTTGAAAGATTTGCATCGCAGTAGGGCTGATAAAGCAAGTAGGCCTTGTTTGGGTATTTCTTAAAAAAAAATAGAACTGGGCTAGCCATTTTTAGCAAGAAAAAAACACAACCGGGTTCATGATGTGGTAAACATAAATAAAACCCTGACTAGACGGGCCACAGCCCCCGCACAGCCCGGTGTTACCCTGATCCGTCGCTAAAACTAGTATAAATAACAACTGCTTGTTCCTCAAAAAAAATAAACTGCGCGACCTGCTGGGTCCTTGGTGTCAGCCGCTCGTAGTGTAATTCTCTCGTGTATTGACTACGTTGACAATGGCGTGAGCTCCAAATGTCCAACCATTAGGAGGAACCATATTTTTGGGCTTGTAATATAGAGGCACTTGCTTGCGTACTGCCATGACGCTGGTGGGTCCCTACTGTCATCCTCTCCACATATAGTCATCTCCTTGTTCCTCTTAGTTGCTGACGACATTGACAATGCAAGAGGGCAGCACACCGCGCACGGCGAGCGAACCAAGGCTGCAAGGCGGAGGACAACGGCGAGGCCTCGGACAGAACAAACAGGAGTCGTGGAAGATGCGCCGGTCCAGTCGCAGGTGGAGGGGTGTACGAGGGTTGACTGGTACGGGTGCGGGTGCGTGTTGGGGCTGGCGTCGCTGGAGAATAACAGGACGTGTGGGGGAATAGAGGGAGGGACTGGCCAACGTTAGAGGGTACGTACGGTAGGGCGGCGGAGGCGTAACCAGCCATGGGAGGCGGGAGCAGGCAGAGCCGATGGGGTGGTTTGGTTTGGGTGGCTGGAGGAAGAAGAAGACAAGAGATAGAAGATACACGACAGATGTTGGATGTCAATCCAACAGCTGGTAGGCAGAATCGTTTGTTGACTAGCTAGTAAGTCTACACCACCTTGGATAGGCTATTTCCTCGTGGGTCCCAAATGTCAGAATCCAAATTTGTGACGGTCATGTAGCCTTTCCTATGAAAATTTACAGCCCATTTGATGTGCTAGTTCGAAATAAGTTTGTGGGTGCTGGTGGGGGCTAATCACTTGGCTTCTGTAATGCAGAGTGAGCTCAAGTAGCCGGCGAAAGTGATGTTATTTCCCTTGGTTGGGATTTGTTAGTTGTTACAATATTTCACTCTAAGTTGAACGACTAGCAAGCCATTTGCCTTGCTTCAAATAAAATATGATAGTCACAACCGAGTTGAAAAGGGAAAGAACATCTAACTCTAGCTTACAAACTATACAAAAGCACGAGGGATAATTGTTCATCAGGTTTACAAAAAAAAACCAGGTAGAAAAGGGCAACAACATCTAACTCCAGCACTGTTTTTGGCATTCACAGTCAAACGGATCCGTCGGGTCCATAGAATGAACATCCTGGGTCGTAAAGTTTCCTGGATTATGACCACAATATGTTGTAAATAGAAGCCTAGCACGTTCAGAAGCTCTTTTGCCCACCTAAAACTCCTTTTTTTGCTCTTCCACATACCCATCCGTCAAAACTATGCTGCTGATAAACTTAAGCCTGATGGACAATAGTAACCTCGCATTCAGCAGGAAGAATGTGACAAATCTAGTGTTTGCACGGTTGGCTACATATCGTTCTAGCATGTCTTCAATTGAATCTCATGAGAAGTGAGAAAATCCCGATGCTTACGAATCCACCGATTGGTTATAACTTTCTTACTCTGTCCTGTTGCCTAAAAAGACATGAAGATTGAAAACAGTTAAGGTCTAAAAAACGAGTGTCGAAAGAGGACCAGCTGAACGGTTAATTCTAGTACACTATATGTGGGCTTCCAATGTGCGTGAAATTATCACCTTTATATACAACTTCTCCAGACATGGAAACATTGCAGCAAGCCAATAATCTTGTTCAGATCAAAACTATTCATTTGGATATATAAGATCTTGACAGAATCCAGCACCATTGATAGGCCATCCATGGAGAAACTCTTCATTGAGCATAGAACATAATATTAGTACAAAATGTGTACTCCAAGATGACATATAACTTATGCGCAGAAATTTAAAATGCGGCTTATGGTTACAAGTGTAGATGATAATATAAAGTACCTGAAGAACTATGGAGCCAAACTCCATATTGAAATGAGCACAGAGATCATGTATTACACCCAAGGTCTCCAGTTTAGGCGCAGAGAGGACGGTTATTTGCAACGGTGAATAACTAGAATCAAGGATCGACCTTTGAAGTGAAGGGGCATCTTGGATGATGAGCTGCCTTCCGTCAAAATAAATTCCAATTCTTACAAGGTTAGGTGACTTTATTTGGAGACAACCGATTCTAACTGTGAAACAAGCACCAAGCACTCCAAGGCAGGGCAACTGGAGTGGATGATGCTGTGCAATGAGGCCTCCAATATACGAACCCGCACAAGTGAAAATTTCTTGAGAAATGGGAGTCGAAGGTTTAGTACCAGATTGTGTTGTAGGTCGCACAGCGCAAAGGTGGCGGTGTGGAGAGAGGAGGAAAACCGCGAGATGGAAATCGGTGCTGAGGGCACAGGTAGATGGCCTTCGGTATCTGGTAGGTGATTTCCAAGGGAATAGTAGAACTCAAGCAGCTATAGTTCTATGAATTGAAGGGATTCCAGCCAGGCGTCCACCGTGCAGGGCATGGTATGCTTGCTCAGGTAGCATGACGAGATGCAGAGGCTTTGAACGGAGCCCTGGTGGGAGGAGATGATGGCTCTTGGGATTTGAAAATCAGTGAAGAGAGATAGATGATGATAGTCGAGATTAAGGGGCACGACGCGCCATAGAGGGCGCCACCGAATTGAGAGGACTTGGGTGCGGCAGCAATCCTTGGTGGGGAGAAGCGAGATGATATCCCCAAGGACGGCGTCCCGGAGATCGCTGATGCGGTGCACCCGAGATTCTACGGGTTCCTGGGATCCGGTGGGGGCGGGGTCGCCGCTTCTCCCCGCTTCTACAACAGCAGTCGGCGCTGGCGGGAGCCTCATCTTCTTGGTGCTGGGATCAGCCGACTCCATTTTTGTCGAGGGATTCGTGTTCATGGATTTGAGCAGAGTAACGAATGACGAGCCTAGTTGTAGTGCGAGTGAAGAAGAAGGGGAGCTGGGGTTTTTCCGTAGTAGTGAGGAAGAAGGGGAGCTGGGGTTTTCTGTAGGAGTGAGGTGAGGAATTTGGGGGTACGAGTGGAGCGAGCTGACCTTGAGGTGGGTGGGAGCGAGGAGGAAGAAGAACACCCAGGTTTTTTGGGGGACGGTGTGCTGTGTGTGGGTAGCGCCTCTCATTCAGTAAATATATGGAATTTTGAATTGATTTTACTATTTACTAGGGTGGATGGGCTGTCTTTTCTTGGGCCAGAGAAACAATTACTACTAGTATAGTGGAGACACTCTATAGCTACACAGAAAAAAAAAATTACTACTAGTACAATGGATATAATACCGCTTCTGGCTCCTCCTAGGTCATCGAAACATCTCCCTCTATGGAATGTCATTATACTTTTGTTCACCGACATGCGGGCCATGCAGCGCGCGGGCCCAAATGCCATCCACCAAATTAGAAGGCAGTATGCAGGTGGAGAGTCACCCCGGTCGTAGCACGGCAGTAACGAGCCGTCGTATCATTAAACCCCACCTCCCCGCAGTCTAAGTTTGACGGACGAAGCAACCATCATTTCACTCTTCGCTGAATCCCCTTCTCCCTCACCGTCTTCAAGAAAGGCAACACTCGCATCTGCCACTGTTCTTCTCTCCCAATGAAGGGAAGGTAAGCGTATCCGTGACGTTGGTATATTTTCGTTCAGAGAAAAAAAGAAATTTTGCAAAGCAGTAACCGATCCTCACTCTCTTTTTTGTTTCATTGTCATTGCGATTGTGTTTTCCTTTCAGTGGTCTCCTAGTATTCGGCAGTTTGATAATGGACCAAGGAGAACCAAGCAAAGATCTGTTGATATTGGAGCAGATACGGGAGGCTGATCCCCACAAGATAGAGCTCCAAGAAGATGGAGGCAGCCACCGAGCCGACCCATGATACGCTCACGGCCACTACTGAGATGGTCAACGCCCCGTTTGAGGTTACAGCCCCCGTGGCACTGCAGGAGCAGTTTTCCCCCTTCGAGGATGTCCCCCCTCCCCCGCTGAGCTACCCAAGGTGATTTTCTTCTTTGCCGATCTTGATTGTGGTTTTTCATCTAAGTATGTGGTGATGAATAATGCAAAATTTTATTAGCTTCGATGCCATGCTATACATAGTGGTTTAAATAACTTGTGTTTCTTATACTGGAAAGTAATTCAGAATTTGTTTCTGTTTCAATTAGAGCCCTGATGCAGACAAGGATTGTGTGGTTGTACATGTCACTCGCTATGAGGCGGATGACCTGAATATACGCAGTGGGAAAACAGAGTTTTTAGGCTATTGGATCCTGGAAGCCATTTGCGCTTAAACCGATGAAGAGTTGTGTTCCAGCCTCACTATTGTCAGGCGTGTTGTCTAGGGTATACTGAAGCACAAGAAGTTCAAAGCTACTCCTTCATTTGTGAGGCATACTATTCTTGTCAAGCTTACGCAGGAAGATGACGTTGCATGCCTCCACTAACAAGTTTATGAGTGGCAAGGCCACAAGGTTGTCTTCATGAAGGTTCACAGCATTGAGCTGTTGTCGGACATCCTTGATAATGTTCATGGCAAGGTCCGTCTTGTGTCCAGCCCAAAATAGATCGAGGCATGAAATAGTTGCCCTAGCTAGCGTTTAATAGTAGTTTGGATTGTGTCTAATTATCCGAACCTTGCCTATTATTGAGCCCTCTGGGGCTAGTACTCTGTTTGAATCCGTCTATGGGAACTGCTGCTACTTTTGTGTGCCCGTGAATCCTGTGAGAACCATCGTAATTGTTGCCGAAACAAATGCGTCCTCACTAGTTTTTTCATGAATATGGCATGGTAAGACATAAGTTGTCACAATTTATCATACGAGCAGTGTGTGTTTTGATGAAATAGAGTACACGTTCGAGAACTGTGCGCCGACGTATACATAAGTACTTGTAAACACTGTTGGTGCTACCCCACTTGTAAGCAGTTGTGCAGAACACGGCACATTGGCTCAGCTCGCTTCAACACTAGGCTATCGACCTGCTAACAATCAAAAATCTGCTGTCTGACATATAAGCAACTATGTATCTTGTTACAGTGGTTCATGCAGTTACCTGAGGCCACAATGTAAATTCCAAACGTTCACACACTAGTCCAGCGTTCATGTGGAACACTCACATTAAACTCGGCTTCATAAAAAACATGAAAAGCACAAGTTAAGCAATTTTATACATCTCAATGATTCATAGAACATAACAAACATATACTAGTTCATAGCAAAAGACAAAGTTGTCAGAAGGTTTACAAATCAGGAAAAAACAAGCAAGGCTTCTATGAGCAAAGGGCCTCCCGGCAGGCTTAAATTTCCTGGAGTTCACTCTGGTTTTTTCTTGTTGCCACCATCCAGGGTTAGCTTCTCTCATTCCAAAATAACTAATTATAATTGTGTTCTCAGCTGGAATGCTGAACTAAACCATGTAGTGTATTGACCAGGTGAAATTCTTGTGCAATCCACTATATTTAAGCACCGCTATTTGTAGAAATAAGCAGACCACAATGCCTCTTGTCCGTGCACCTGTCCAAAAGACCGCCTTGCAGCCGTGCCAGCTAGTCCTCGGTCCATGGATGAACTGGTAGAAAGTGCATTCCGGAGTAGGATGCAGTTGTTTTCGCTCATCCCTACACTGCAATCGGGAAGTAAAACGTATGAATCAACTTCTTTTATATTGCGTTGGTCATTCTACCTAGTAACTACCAATGTAGGAATACCTGGAAGATGGGTGGTTATACGATGGCAACGAGGGATAGCCATCTCATTTTGCACAGTTCTACTAAAACTGAGGTGTGTGCTTTTGATTGCGCAGATAGAAACGATACGGAGACTGACATCCCGAAACGATATGGAGACAGACATCCCTGTTTGCGCAAATACGAAATACGATTATTTAGACAATGATAGATATTTGCAATGGCGTATGATTAACAGCAGCATCTATTGTGTTATAATTGGCACTAGATTGACAATATGAAAGTGTCCTTAAGTAAATAGCATCACATCACATCAACACTGCCACTAGATTAACATGCAAAACAATAGCATTAGTATTATTGTCATGAGAGTAGCACATGGTCAGTAAATGTGCAATCAAATTTGTGCAGTTCCACTGGGATGAAGCAATGTTAGCGTTGTGATATTTAAGTGTAACTGCAAAAACACAATTCATGGGAAATAAAGCAAGACGGAAGCACTTCATAAAATTGTGGTGGCATTGCTTCAATTTATCGATGGCACTAGACCATTACTTATAGTGACATTAGGTGGCACTGCTTAATGCTTCACGTGATTTTACATTAACGGTAGCGATATGGGCGTAGGGACAGTAGGGGCATAAAGTGGTGAGGCAGATGTGGTTGTCGAGAGCGGCAAACACTCAGGCAGCATGTCTGCATTTGTCCCATTTTTATCTCCTAGGCGACATTTTCCTATGTGAGCACAGGAAATCTACACCTGCTCATTCTCATTTGCGTTGTCCCCCAACACCCGTCACTTTATTTCCTTTTTCAACCAAGAGATAGGTCCACTTCCCCCCACCCTTCGCCATCCACCATGCTTTCTTCGTCTTTTCAACCAAGAGACTGGTTGGGTAGCCAGTATCTACTACTTTCACCCGTTTCCTCTTAGAACCAAGTCCTAGATTCATGCTATAGCTTTCCCATTTTCTTCCCTGTTTGAACCAACTCTTAGAGTCGACTGTATGAACTAGCTTTACCTCTAATAATAGTAAAAGTCTAGGTGGCTTTGGAACAGCGGACAGAAGTAGAAAAAGATCCACACGAAGCCAAGTGGGGAGCTGGGGCAGTAGAGCAAGGCAGGTTTCGAAGGAATATATACCTGAGGGACATCGGTATGTGGCAAAGACGGTGTCGGGAGGCTGCATCTTGGCCACAATACCGCAGGGAGGAAGAAGGGGCCGGAGGCCCTCCCGAGCCGGCGCTCTCTCGGAGAGAACGGCATGGCCACTGATCGGGACGCACGGGCAGCCGTTGGTCTCCTCCCTCGCCGCCGATGACAACGTGAACGATGCACCTACACCCCTGCCCCGGTCGAGGTTGTCCGGCCGGATTTGTGACCAGCCATGAGCTGAGAGAGAGTGTGGCCACCTATGTCTTGCTTAGATCTAGAGAGCATGAGAGAGTGAACGAGAGGAACCCTAGTAAAGCAAGCGCTAAGGCTCTTGCTTATATATATAGTGGAGTGATTTTGTTGTACTAGCTTAAAACATGCGCTCCTACGTGTACCCGCGAGTGGGTGTGAAAGAACTAGTGCGTGCGTGCACCGCTTCTCTTTGCGAGAGTACAATATACTATGCCCAAAGAACGTTCGCCACAAGAGTAATAGTATAAGTGTGTGACGTGTGAGCTAAAATAAAATGTCCGGGATGTCTTTTGTCTTTTAGAAGTTCTGAGGGTAGGGTGTGAAGAGCACATATGTGTGTGACGTCTACCTATAGATAGATGGTGGGTGCCAGAGGACTCGGGAGAGTCGTGACTCGTGAGGGTGCGTGTGCCTGAGAGAGAGGGGGGCACGTATCAATGCAATGCATGTGTCCATAAATCATTATCTAACAAACGTTCGCCACAAGCCTTTTCCTAACGAATGCCGTAAGAACCGTTAGATCGGCATCTGACAGTGTCAGTTTTGCCACGTCATTTAACAGCACAGCCAGTCCACCTACACACAAATCTTCCATGTGAGTGTTAGCAACTGCCGTATGCTCCCTCCGTTCCAAAATGTAGTGCATATAGCTTTACTGAAAATTCGAACCTCGCAAACATTTTACTGAGTTTTCGTGTACCAAATTGCACATGTAGAATACCATGTATATATCATTTGATTCATCTTCGAGAGGTAACTATAAAGATGGGGGAGGAGTGTACAAAGAAAGACCATCATATCACCTGCAGCAATTTCAACAATCCTTTGGTGTGGAGAAATATCATAGGAACTCTATATGATATGATTTTTATAGGACTTTTTCCTTCAAAGCCAATTGGTTCATAGGATGTCAGAGTAATGGGTGACGGGTAGCCTAACCCGAGCCCCAGAACCTTTCAAGAAATCGGGGCTAGCTGTGCCCCTCAAGACGTCAAGATAGAGCTCTGCCTTCTGGCGGCCGGCTGGCTGAGCGGATGACTCCCGGAAGGCGTCCATGCATGGGAAGGCGGCTCCAAGACAGGTCGACTCCTAGCAGACAGCCTCCAGAGAGGCCGGCTCCTAGCAGTCGGCCCATGGCGCCCTCAATGTCTGCGCCCTCCAATAAGAAGACAAGACAGGGTGTGGCTACAGTGTAGCCCATCCCCCCGTATCCAGGGCCGAGCATGGCCATAATGCTCCGTACAGGTGGAGATCTCCGCCCGGCGCGGTACTGTTGCCACTCCGCCCCTGACATCATTCCTGAGAGGCGAAGCCCTGTTCCCACGACTGCTTGTCGGTATGGCCCGAAGACGAAGGGTCCTGCCGGTCAGCGAGAGCCCAGAAGATGGCAGGTGCCTCACCAGTCGGACCCCAGGGAGGCCGGCTCCCAGCGGTCGGCCCGTTCCTTCCTCGGGCCCCATGCACCATTAACCAGATTAGACACGGGGTGGCTACAGTGATCTCCCACTAGGCGGCGGGACTATAGCCACGCTCCCCTGACCAAGCAAGCGTCATCAGCATCACGGCAACAGTAATCCGCAGCCAGCAAGACCTGTGAGCGGCGGAGGCGGCCTGTCGGCTCCGTACCAGACTAGCCGACGGGGCCCACCAGGCGGCGGCCCCAGCAGTCAGAGGAGAAGCCGAAGACCAGAGAGACTGACAGCCGTGTCCCACACCCGACCAAATTACCATTGTACCCCCGGGGGGTAGGCCTATATAAACCCCCCAGGGCACCCATGCAAAGGGTTGGAACCTGTTAGAATTAGACTCACACCTAGGGGGAGAGGAAAGCAGGCCTTGCCTTCTTCTACCTCTAACATACAGGTCGAGGAGCACCATTGCACTCACTAGTGCCTTAGTGATCATGCGGAGACCCCACAGAGCAGGACTAGGAGTGTTAATTATGTCCTAGGAGAGCCCCGAACCTGGGTAAAGTGCGCCGGCGTTCATGTCTACGCCTTATCCCGCTTCCAGGCACCAGTGACGTTCTACTCGATCCCACCATGATAAGCCATCCATTGGCATATGTCGCACCCAACCCCCGACATTTTGCGCTCACCATGGGGCAAGGTGCATCGTCTCCCGGAGACCTGTTCTGGACGAGAACCCTGTTCCTTCCTGGCGAGCGCAGCCAGCCCGGCACGCCAGACGGCGTCTACGCCGACGCGCTGCACGACGCGGAGGTTGCCTGCGCGGCGAGCTGCCTCGCCGATCTTGTTGGTGAGATTCGCCTCTCCGATGAGCCCGCGTCTGATGCGGGCACCGATGGCCCCGAGAGCCGCCTCGTGAGCCTCCTCGATCAGCTCCACGTCCCCAGCGAGCCTGCTGCTGTCTTGGAGTCGGTTGGCTCCACTGAACCGATGTTGGTTGACTCCGACATGACATCGCTTGACGCGTTCCCCTCCAACGTGGTGGTCTATGATGAGCCGCTTCCTCGCACAGACAGCGGCGGTAGCACCGCCACGGAGGTGCTCATCGTCAGCCACGGTGAGCAATCTGGTGGAGGTGGCCAGGATCCATTGCAGGCGGCGATGCAAGACCTGGCTGCGCCTATTCGGGAAGACGCCGATGCTAAGACGCTAGAAGCATGCCGCGTCTATCTCATCGAGAGCGCCAACCGGTTGGCCAGAATGAGACGCCTTTCGGAGGACTACCAGCGGGAGATGGACCGTGCTGTCGGCGGCGCGCCGGCTCCTGGTTGGCCTAGCTGCATTGGCTTGGTCCGGCAGCATGGCGCGACCATTGCCAGCATGTTCGGGACAGATCGCCCCATATACGCCACGCCTGCCGAGAACATACGAACTGCCCAGGCGGTAGCAGACAAGCTAGACAAGCTCGAGGCCGACGAGCGTCACCACATGACAGAGCGAGTCCAGCAGCTCCTCGACGCGGCTGCTGAGCAGCAAGATGCTGGGTGCCGCACCAAAGCACCCGACCAGTGAAACGACGACGCACCTCCTCGTCGAGATCAAGGCGCGACATCCCGGACGCCAACTGGTGGCGTCTGCGATAGAAGAGATAAGGAGCCAGCTGCCAGCCGCAGCCGGACACACATCACCATCGAGCGCGACCAAGACGGCGGCCCAAGAGCAGTGCAGCGGCGAGACGACTGTCGGCCTCCTCCTCCCTACAGGGAGAGGCGCATTTCCCTGCCGCCTCTTGATCACCCATCACTCGGTGACCGCCGAGAAGGAATTGGAGAAAGCGATGCCCGCCATCGGATCGATCGCCTCAATCGATCCCTGGCGCTAGAAGAAGAAGATGAGCTGGGTCCGCCTTGTTTTGGCCCCCACATCCGAGATGAGCCCTTCCCCAAAGGGTTCACTCTCCCGAGAGATACACCCAAGTACACCGGCTCCGTGAAGCCGGAGGACTGGCTGGTCGAGTACTCCATAGCCGTCAGCATCGCCAACGGCAACAACCGCGTTGCCGTGAAGTACGTTCCGCTCATGCTCCAGGGCACGACTCGGACATGGCTAAACAGCCTGAAGCCCCGCGGCGTCAACAGCTGGGTTGATTTTACTGAAGCATTCTTCCGCAACTTCACCAACACGTACAAGCAGCCGCCCAAGCCTCGCTAGCTCTCCATATGCGTCCAGGGCCCCAACGAGTCGACTCGTGACTATCTCATGCGCTGGGCCGAGTTGCGCAAATTTTGCGAGGGCGTGCACGAGGTGCAGGCCATTAGGTACTTCACTGTCGGGTGCCAAGAGGGCACCCTCCTCAAGCAC